>NC_091456.1:742255-935212 GCF_027789765.1 Dendropsophus ebraccatus | reverse complement strand
CCTCTTAAGGACCCATGACGTGCCGGTACGTCATCCCTTTAAACGGGCGCCGCGGCCGGCCGGGTCCCGATCGGGGGAGATAGCCTGCTATAATACATAGCAGGCCATCTCTCCCTGTCGGCATGGAGGGTTGTTAACCCCCCCCATGCCGACGATCGCCGCTATTGGCTGATAAGCCCATAGCGGCGATCGGAACCTTCCGGGCCATCGGTGGCCCGATGACCCGGAAAAAAAATGGCGGTCGGTGCTGTCCGAGGACGGCACCGACCGCCATTACTGTAAAAAGTAATGGTGGTCACGGTACCACCGTCCCGATCGCCGTGAACGGCCGGCCAGCCGGCCGGCCGTTCACGGCGATCAAAGTCCCCACAAGTAATAAATACCTGCTCCGGACCCCTCAGCTAGGTAGCTGAGGGGTCGGAGCAGGTATTTGTACATTACTCACCTGTCCCGGGGTCCTGATCGGCGTCTTCCGGGTTCCCGGCGTCCACTTCCTCTTGTTGGGACTTCGGCTTCTTCCGTGAGTCCCGATCGTCTCTTTCCGGCTCCAGCGTCGTCTATTTTCGTATTTTTCCGGCTCCAGCGTCGTCTATTTTCGGATCTTGCGCTCTGCTGCCCCCTAGCGGCTGATAAGTGTAATACACGTATCAGCCACTACAGGGATGTTCAGAATGTAGTAAAAAAAAAAATTTTTTTCCCAATTTTTTTTTTTTTCTATTTTCCGCACCCTATCGCCGCTGAGTGTTGATCAGCATCGCACGAAAGTGCGCTGCTAATCAGCAACTCCTCCCTTTTTGGCGTAGGGTGTTTTTTTTTTATATCGTACTGCCACGGTCTGCTTATAAGTGCCGAACATAAGTGCGGCATTCATCAGCAACACCATTTTTGGCGTAGGTTTTTTTTGTATACTTACTGTAAAAAACACGTAAAAAAACACTACATTACACACACACTACATTGAATAAAGTTTTACACTACACCACTACATACCCCATATACCAATCCCCATATAAAGATGGCCCCCAGGGTGTTTTCGGTGTCGGACGCATACATTATTATTGCCTCCGACACCGAAACAGCCAGTGAGGATGAATGGGGGGATCCTTCTTTCCTCCATTCATCCTCATCATCCTCATCATCCAGTGACGTGTCTGGGAGTAGCGTAGCGTACGCTTGCCCCCCAGACACGTCTTTTCCGCCAGTACCGTCCCAATAAGAGATGACGGTATGGCGTGAAATTCTACAAACTCTGTGAGGAGTACCTCAGGGTACACTTACAGATTTAGGGTACGTGCACACTGCGGAATGGCGAAGGATAACCCTTCGTGCATTCCGCAGCTGGCACCCGCCGGCGGACTGATGCAGGGGCGCGGTCTCCGCCTGTGTCATAGACTCTATCCTATGCATGGGCGGATTCCATTATCCGTCATTCCATCAACACGTTGGACGCAGAGCGGAATCCGCCCGTGCATAGAATGGAGTCTACGACAACGGACGGAGACGTGCGCCTGCCATCAGTCCGCCGGCGGGTGCCAACTGCGGAATGCACAAAGGGTTATCCTTCTCCATTCCGCAGTGTGCACGTACCCTTAGAGTGTATGAAGGAAGGGACACTCGAATCCAGCCGCCAGATGCCCCCCCCCCCATCCTCGGAGTTAGTGGGGAGATCGTCCGGGAACTGATCTTCCCACTGCTGGATAAAGGTCACCACCACCCGTACGGGGATAACCTTTATACCAGCACCCCCTCTTCCGGTCCCTCGCTGCCCGAGCTACTGTAGCTTGCGGCACGATCCGAACATATCAGAAGTAGTAATAGAGCCCTAATATTTAGCAGCCATGGAGCGGACCCAGCGCTTCTGGATATGAAGGACCCCGTATCGCACCAGGACAACATTTTCCAGGTGACGTCCCCCACACTGGAGAACAGGAGACCCCAGAAGAAGTGCAGAGTGTGGGGTAACAGGGGGATCAGGAAGGACACCATTTACCAGTGTGACACCTGTCCTGATCCCCCCGGCCTCTGCATACTGGATCGCTCCAAGGCGCACTACACGTCACTGGGGTTCCACATTATCTATATTCTGTCCCATATTCCTATTTCAGGGGTCACGTCCTGATCCAGGGATTATTCTGATCGCCATTATGGAGTCAGGAAGGAATTTTTTCCCCTGTGATGAGGCTACTGTCGTCTGCCTCACGAGGGGTTTTTTGCCTTCCTCTGGATCAACACAGGTTGAATTTGATGGACACCTGTCATTTTCCAACCTTATAAACTAATAATTGGCCTAATACCCCCAAATAAATTAGAATTGTCCCTTTTCCCCAGCTAAGTAAGTATGGCCGCCATTCCCATTAGAGGATGCCATGATGCAATTACAAAGCCTCTGTGCGGCCAGGACAGTAGAAACCCCCCACAAGTGACCCCATTCTGGAACTACACCCCATAAGGAATCTAACAAGTGGGGCAGCGGGGATATGGCCCCCTGGTGACGGCCACATTTGGGACGTGAAAATGAAAAAAATGGTATTTTTTATTTTCACGGCACATGTCCTACACATGTGCCCATCACTAGTGGGGTCCATATGCTCACTGCACCCCTTGTTAGATTCCTTATGGGGTGTAGTTTCCAGAATGGGGTCACTTGTCGGGGGTTTCTACTGTTCTGGCAGCACAGGAGCTTTGTAATTGCGACATGGCCTCCATCCCCCATTCCAGCCTCTAAATGGCGCTCTGTCCTTTTGGTGACTTGCCCTGTGCCCATATGGCAAATTATGTCCACATGTGGGGTATTTTCGTACTCAGGGGAAACTACCCTACACGTTTTGTGTTCATTTTCTTTTTTAACCCCTTGTGGAAATGGAAAAAAATCAAGGCTAGACCAACATTTAGTGTAATTTTTTTAAAATTTTTACTCTAAATCATTGATCTTGTCTTGATTTTTTCATTTTCACAAGGGGTTAAAAGATAAAAAAAAACACAATGTGTAGAGCAATTTCCCCTGAGTACGGAAATACCCCACATGTGGACATAAAGCGCCATGCGGGTGCAGGGTAAGCCTCCAAAGGGAAGGTGCGCAATTTGGTTTTTGAAGGCTGGATTTGGATGGAATGGATTTCGAGGGGCCATGTTGCATTCAAAAGGCCCCTGTGTTGCCAAGACAGTTAAACCCCCCACAAGTGACCCTATTATGGAAACTACACCCCTCAAGGAATGTAACAAGGGGTGTAGTCAGCATATGGACCCCACTGGTGACGGGCACAAATGTGGAACAATGTGGCGTGAAAATGAAATATTAAATTTTTTACACTATAATGTTGGTCTAGCCTTGAATTTATCATTTTCACAAGGGGTTAAAAGAGAAAAAAACACACAAAATGTGTAGAGCAATTTTCCCCGAGTCCGTAAATACCCCACATGTGGACATAAAGCGCCATGTGGGTGCAGGGCAAGCCTCCGAAGGGAAGGAGCGCCATTTGGATTTTAGAGGTTGGATTTGGCTAGAATGGATGATGAACGCCATGTCGCATTTACAGAGCCCTTGTGCTGCCAAAACACTGTAAACCCCCCACAAGTGACCCCATTCTGGAAACTACACCCCTCAAGGAATCTAACAAGGGGTGCAGTGAGGATATGGACCCCTGGATGACGGGCACATTTGTGCCATGAAAGTGAAAAAATGAAAACTTTCACTTTCACGTCACATTTTTCCACATTTGTGCCCGTCACCAGTGGGGTCCATATGCTCACTGCACCCCTTGTTAGATTCCTTGAGGGGTGTAGTTTCCAGAATGGGGTCACTTGTGGGGGGTTTCCAGTGTCTTGGCAGCACGAGGGCTCTGTAAATGCGACATGGCCCTTGAAATCCATTCCAGTGAAATCCAGCTTCCAAAAGCCAATTGGCGCTCCTTCCCTTTGGAGGCTCGTCCTGCGCCCGCTTGGCACTTTATGTCCACATGTGGGGTATTTCCGTACTCGGGAGAAACTGCGCTACATGTTTTGTGTTTTTTTTTTCCTTTTATCCCTTTGTGAAAATGAAAAATTGAAGGCTAGAACAACATTTTAGTGTAAAAAATACTTTAGTCTTTTTTCAAGCCATATTGTTTGGAAAATCTGTGGCGCACCTGTGGGGTCCAGATGCTCACCGCACCCCTTGTTACATTCCTTGAGGGGTGTAGTTTTCTAAATGGTGTCCCTTTAGGGGTGTTTTTTAGGTTTTGGCACCCCAGAGCCTCTGCCAACCTGAAGTGGTACAGTCAAAAAATGACCAAAAATAACGGAGCCATTGAAATTCACTAGGCGCTCCCTTATATCTGAGGCTTGTGGTTGCGTCAAATAGCGCAATAGGGCCACATATGGGGTATTTTCTATAACTGCAGAAATGGGGCAATCAATATTGGGGTGCATTTCTCTGGTAATAGGTTTATAATTATGAAAAATATTGGATTACAATAAAATCTCTGCACAGAAAATTAAAATTTTCAAATTTCTTACACACTTAGCTTTTATTTCTGTGACTCCCCTAAAGGGTTAAAAAACTTTCTGGATGTGCTTTTGCAGAGTTTAGGGGGTGCAGTTTCTGAAATGGGGTGCTTCGTGAGGCTTTCTAACACACAGTCCCCTCAAATACACTTTAAACCTGAACAGTTCCCTAAAAATATCTGATTTGAAATTTTACTGAAATTTGGAAATTTGCTGCTAATGTTTTAAGCTTCCTATTGTCTAAAAAAAATGAAATATAGTTTAATAAATGCCGCCAACATAAAGTAGACATGTTGCTAATGCTATTTAATATATAATTTATGTGGTATAACCATTTTCTGTATAAGCAGAAAAGTTTTAAAGTTGGAAAAATGCATTTTTTCACAATTTTTCACGCTATTTTGGTTTTTTTCATAAAGATTCGTTATAAGTATCGACTCCAATTTACAAGAAATGTGAAGTACAATATGTCACGAGAAAACAATCTCAGAATCAGCCGGATAGGTAAAAGCATCACGAAGTTATTAATGAATAAAGTGACACTGGTCAAATTCATAAAATTTGCTCCGGTCCTTAAGGCCATTTCAGGCTCTGTCCTTAAGGGGTTAATAAGTTCTTCAGTTCTGTATATACAAAAGAGGATGGAGCTGTGGTGGGTGGGGCCAGTACTGAGGTGGGCGGGGCCAGTACTGGGGTGGGCGGGGCCAGTGCTGCTAACACATGTAATGTACTGAACTGGTTTACTATAGATATGGTCCAAGATAAATTAAACAAACTCAATGTAACCAAAGCTCCAGGGCCTGATGGATTGCACCCCAGAGTTCTTAGGGAACTCAGTTCTGTAATTTCACTACCCTTGTATGAAATATTCCGTGATTCTTTGCTTACTGGTATTGTGCCGAGGGACTGGCGTAAGGCAAATGTAATGCCGATCTTTAAAAAGGGCTCTCGAACTTCCCCAGGTAACTATAGACCTGTAAGCTTAACGTCCATTGTGGGGAAACTATTTGAGGGGCTTATAAGGGACTACATCCAGGAATATGTAGGGGTAATAGTATTATAAGTGATAACCAGCATGGTTTTACTAAGGACAGAAGCTGTCAAACCAACCTAATATGTTTCTATGAAGAGGTAAGTAGAAGCCTGGATGGCGGCGCGGCTGTGGATATCGTGTACCTGGATGGGGGCGGCTGTGGATATCGTGTACCTGGATTTTGCAAAAGCGTTTGACACAGTTCCTCATGGACGTCTGATGGGTAAGTTAAAGTCTATCGGTTTGGAAAATTTAATGTGTAACTGGATTGAAAACTGGCTTAATAATGGTCCCCAGAGAGTGGTGGTCAATGATTCCTACTCCGAATGGTCCCCGGTAATAAGTGGTGTACCCCAAGGGTCAGTACTCGGCCCTCTTCTGTTTAACTTGTTTATTAATGATATTGAGAATGGAATTAACAGCAATGTTTCTATCTTTGCAGATGACACCAAGCTTTGTAGTACAGTACAGTCTATGGAGGATGTGCAGATGTTACAGGCTTTGTAGTACAGTACAGTCTATGGAGGATGTGCAGATGTTACAGGCTTTGTAGTACAGTACAGTCTATGGAGGATGTGCAGATGTTACAGGCTGTGTAGTACAGTACAGTCTATGGAGGATGTGCAGATGTTACAGGATGACTTAGACACACTGAGTGTTTGGGCGTCCACTTGGCAAATGAGGTTCAATGTGGATAAATGTAAAGTTATGCACCTGGGTACTAATAACCCACAGCATCATATGTCCTGGGGGGAGTTATTCTGGGAGAGTCACTGATAGAGAAGGATCTGGTTGTACTTGTAGATAATAGACTACAGAACAGCACACAATGTCAGTCAGCTGCTTCTAAGGCCAGCAGGATATTGTCATGCATTAAAACAGGCCTGGACTCACGGGACAGGGATATAATATTACCGCTTTATAAAGCTTTGGTGCGGCCTCATCTGGAGTCGCCGTCCAGTTTTGGAACCCGATTCATAAAAAGGATGTTCTAGAGCGGGAGAGGGAACAAAGACGGGCAACTAAACTAATAAGGGGAATGGAGCATCTTAGTTATGAGGAGAGATTAAAAGAATTACATTTGTTTAGTCTGGAGAAGAGACGGATAAGGGGAGATATGATTAACTTATTTAAATATATAAATGGCCCCTACAAGAAATATGGGGAAAAGATGTTCCAGGTAAAACCCCCTCAAAGGACAAGAGGGCATTGCCTCCGCCTGGAGAAAAAAAGGTTCAACCTCCGGAGGCGAAAAGCCTTCTTTACCATGAGAACTGTGAATCTGTGGAACAGTCACCACAGGATCTGGTCACAGCGAAAACAGTAGAAGCTTCACAACAGGAGAGACAAGTTCTTAGACCAAAATAATATAGATGCATATGTATAGAACCTATCACCCCTCCCCCTTCCCTGTATCCATCCCCTCCTTGGTTGAACTTGATGGACATGTGTCTTTTTTCAACCGTATTAACTATGTAACTATAATTAGCCTGGAGCAACGATCGGCCGCACATAGCAACTGGGGACCGCACACTGCAGAGAGGGCTTGCGTCGGGAGACCTCTGTTTACCCTTAATGACCGCAGGACGAGTATACTTGTCCTGCGTCATTAAGAGGTTAAGGTCCATGGTCCATACAATGAGGACAATATGGAGAGAATTCTAAAAAAAAACAAAAAACACAGGTTACAATTAGAGATGAGCGAGTACTTCTCAATTGAGTATGTATTTGATTGAGTAGTACACTATTCTAAATACTCGTTTTCGAGCGAGTATTTGATCAAAAATGCTGTAAAAGTTCTATTTTCCTCCCACCTTCCGTGGCTAGGACAGGGCCGCTTTAACCAGAGGGCACATGGTGCACGTGCACCGGGCCCACTGGTTAAAGGGGCCCCCCCGAGCAGGCCGGCCGTTGCTATGTGCCACCAGTGCGGTCGCACAGGGCTCCGGCCACCAGCCTGTCAGGGGGGAGCGCCATGGATGGGTAATCTACTTACCCCTCCATGGCGCCCCCTGCAGGGCCCCCCCGTCCGCTGCTGCCCCCGCCTGCTGCGGCTGCGGCGCTTCAGCGGCAGCGTTACTGACAGAGAGAGAGCCATTGGCTCCCTCCCTGTCAGTCACTCTTGTGGCCGCACTTCCTGCGGTCACAAGAGGCCGCACTCTCCCTCTAGCGCCCGACGTCACTAGAGCGTCGGCGCGAGGGTAAGGGGAGTGCAGCCTCTTGTGACCGCAGGAAGTGCGGCCACAAGAGGGAAGAGAAGAGGAACGCGAGGACCTAGGTGAGTAACAGTGTTTGTTTTTTTCAATGTTATATGGGAGGGGGAGCACATATACTATGGGGGAGCACAGGGGGCTATATACTATGGGGGGGGGCACAGGGGGCTATATACTATGGGGGAGCACAGGGGGCTATATACTATGGGGGAGCACAGGGGAGCTATATACTATGGGGAGCACAGGGGAGCTATATACTATGGGGAGCACAGGGGGCTATATACTATGGGGGGGGCACAGGGGGCTATATACTATGGGGGAGGACAGGGGGCTATATACTATGGGGGAGCACAGGGGGCTATATACTACTGGGGAGCACGGGAGCTATATACTATGGGGGAGCACAGGGGGCTATATACTATGGGGGAGCACAGGGGGCTATATACTATGGGGGAGCACAGGGAGCTATATACTATGGGGGAGCACAGGGGGCTATATACTATGGGGGAGCACAGAGGGCTATATACTATGGGGGAGGACAGGGGGCTATATACTATGGGGGAGCACAGGGGGCTATATACTATGGGGGAGCACAGGGGGCTATATACTATGGGGGAGCACAGGGGAGCTATATACTATGGGGGAGCACAGGGGAGCTATATACTATGGGGGAGCACAGGGGAGCTATATACTATGGGGGAGCACAGGGGGCTATATACTATGGGGGAGCACAGGGGGCTATATACTATGGGGGAGCACAGGGGTCTATATACTATGGGGGAGCTATATACTATGGGGGAGCACAGGGGAGCTATATACTATGGGGGAGCACAGGGGAGCTATATACTATGGGGGAGCACAGGGGGCTATATACTATGGGGGAGCAGAGGGGGCTATATACTATGGGGGAGCTATATACTATGGGGGAGCACAGGGGAGCTATATACTATGGGGGAGCACAGGGGAGCTATATACTATGGGGGAGCACAGGGGAGCTATATACTACTGGGGAGCACAGGGGAGCTATATACTATGGGGGAGCACAGGGGGCTATATACTATGGGGGAGCACAGGGGGCTATATACTATTGGGGAGCACAGGGGGGCTATATACTATGGGGGAGCACAGGGGAGCTATATACTATGGGGGAGCACAGGGGGCTATATACTATGGGGGAGCACAGGGGGCTATATACTATGGGGGAGCTATATACTATGGGGGACCACAGGGGGCTATATACTATGGGGGAGCACAGGGGGCTATATACTATGGGGGAGTACAGGGGGCTATATACTATGGGGGAGCACAGGGGGCTATATATTATGGGGGAGCACAGGGGGCTATATACTATGGGGGGAGAGCACAGGGGAGCTATATACTATTGGGGAGAGCACAGGGGGGCTATATACTATTGGGGGGGAGAGCACGGGGGGCTTTATAATATTGGGGGGAGAGCACAGGGGGGCTATATACTATTGGGGGGAGAGCACAGGGGGGCTATATACTATTGTGGGAGAGCATAGGGGGCTATATACTATTGGGGAGAGCACAGGGGGCTATATACTATTGGGGAGAGCACAGGGGGGCTATATACTATTGGGGAGAGCACAGGGGGGCTATATACTACTGGAGAGCACAGGAGGGCTATATACTAATGGGAGAGTGCACAGGGGGCTATATACTATTGGGGAGCACAGGGGGGCTATATACTATTGGGGGGGGAGAGCACGGGGGGCTTTATAATATTGGGGGGAGAGCACAGGGGGGCTTTATAATATTGGGGGGAGAGCACAGGGGGGCTATATACTATTGGGGAGAGCACAGGGGGGCTATATACTATTGGGGGGAGAGCACAGGGGGGCTATATACTATTGTGGGAGAGCACAGGGGGCTATATAATATTGGGGAGAGCACAGGGGGGCTATATACTATTGGGGAGAGCACAGGGGGGCTATATACTATTGGGGAGAGCACAGGGGGGCTATATACTATTGGGGAGAGCACAGGGGGGCTATATACTATTGGGAAGAGCACAGGGGGGCTATATACTATTGGGGGGAGAGCACAGGGGGGCTATATACTATTGTGGGAGAGCACAGGGGGCTATATACTATTGGGGGAGAGCACAGGGGGGCTATATACTATTGTGGGAGAGCACAGGGGGGCTATATACTAATTGGGGAGCGCACAGGAGGGCTGTATATAACTGGAGGAGCACATGAGGGTCTATATACTACAGGGACACCTTAAAACTATGGAGGCACAGAGGGGTGTAACTATGTAGGGGTACAGAGGGGTGTAACTACTGTATAGAGGTACAAGGGACCTAACTACTGTATGTGTTGGAGCCTTAAATATTTGTCTGGCAGATTCTGGAGAGAAGATTCACAGCCAGGAGAAGACTTTAAGGTGGCCCAGGCTGGATGGAGAGAAAAAGAAAAGGTGACAGACTCTGATCGGAGAAGACGCCCCCGGTGAGTCACTGGATGTAACTGCACTCTGTTATAGGGTTGTATGGTGGAAATAGTGTTATAAGGTAACTACTGTATGTATTGGGGCTCTTGATACAGTGTGGGGGCAAATTCAGTACATTATACAATGTGCCAAAAGGGAAGGGGGGGGGGGGCCACTCTTGAGGGCTGTGCACCGGGCCCACCAATGTATTAAAACGGCCCTGGGCTAGGAGCACTAGGAGCACACAGGAAGTGATATAAAAGCATCTGCATTCAATGGCTGGCCAAACCATGTATTTTATATATATATATAAAATATAGTTAGTGTGTATGTATCAGCACTGCTGACTCCCCTGTCCAGCAGAAGTGTTGAGGTGTATAGACTGTATACAGGAGCAGCAGCCGTTCTCTGGCCTCATCAGTCCTATGTAAGTGCTGCAGGTGACCACTGAGGCCGCTGATTGCCTGCTCCTCCTATGTATAGTGTATGATGATGTCACTAAGGCAATACGGTGTATTTTATTGAGAAAAAAATAAGGTGGAATTCAGTCCTTAGGTGGTGGTCACTGTATGGTGGTAATATTACGGTAATATTGGTCTGTATATAGTGTGTATATAGAGTCATTACCACCATAGAGTGACCACCACATAATAACTCTATATATACAATATATACAGACCAATATTACCGCCATAGAGTGACCACCACATAATGACCCTACATACACACTATATACAGACCAATATTACCGCTATAGACTGACCACCACATAATATTGGTCTGTATACAGTGCATATATAGAGTCATTATGTGGCGGTCATGGTGTGGTGCTAATATTGGTCTGTATATAGTGTGTATAGAGTCATTATGCGGCGGTCACTCTATGGCGGTAATATTGGCCTATACATAGTATGTTTTCTGCAATAACAGTATGGAGGTAATATTTGGTTCTGATATAGTGATTTTTTTATTTTATTTTTTAAAACAATGCATATAAATAGTTCTTTTTGTTAACAATACTAGCGGCAGTCCTGATATGTAGTGGCGGTCCTGATATGTAGTGGCAGTACTGGCATGTACACTAGCAACAGTCCTGGCATGTAGCGCCGGTCCTGATATGTAGCGCCGGTCCTGATATGTAGCGCCAGTCCTGATATGTAGCGCCGGTCCTGATATGTAGCAGCAGTCCTAGCATGTAGCGCCAGTCCTGATATGTAGCAGCAGTCCTGATATGTAGCAGCAGTCCTGGCATGTACACTAGAGGCAGTCCTGATATGTAGCGGCAGTCCTGGCATGTACACTAGAGGCAGTCCTGATATGTAGCAGCAGTCCTGGCATGTACACTAGAGGCAGTCCTGATATGTAGCGGCAGTCCTGATATGTAGCGGCAGTCCTGGCATGTACACTAGCGGCAGTCCTGATATGTAGCAGCAGGGCCGCCATCAGGGCAGTATTGCCGGTAGTGCTGTAAGGGGCCCGGGCCAGGTGACTCACAGAGAGGGGCCCGGTACTGCTGACAGGACACTGCAATGCTTAGTGACAAGAACGGACCTTTACAGACCTGTTCTTCTCACTAAGCTGCAGTCTGGGGGTCCTGCTCCCTTTCCCCTGTGCGGAGATGTTACCGGGGCCCTCACCCTCCTGGCTTTCACAGACTCCTTCCTGCCCCGTGGAGATGAGGAGGGGGAGGGGCGGGAGAGCTGGTGCCGGTGAGGAGGAGGAGGACAGAGGATCTGCAGGTGCTGGGAAGATGTAAGGAGCTTCCTAAGGAAATGTAAGTGCCTGTTGGTTTGGGAGTGTGTATATATATATATATATATATATATATATATATATATATATGTGTGTGTGAGAGTGAATGAATGAGTATGTATGTGTGAGAGTGTATGTATGTATGTATGTGTGAGTGAATGTGTGTGTATGTATGTGTGTGTGTGTATATGTGTGAGAGTGAATGTATGTGTGAGAGTGAATGTATGTGTGAGAGTGAGTGTGTGTATGTGAAAAGTGCGCTCTGACCTGGAGAGGGAGCTGTAGCACTCCGGGCAAGCTACTCTTCCTGCAGGTCAGGGCACCCGCTGCTGGGCCGCTCGCCTGCCCGCCCCCAGGAGACCAGAACCGCTGCGCGCCCCCATCACCTCATCCCGCGGAGCAATTCATGGGAAGGCTCCTCAGTGTCATGTGATGAAGAGTTCATGACAGGGCGCTTGTTCACTGACAGAGATGCTGCTGCAGCTGTTGGTGCTGCCTAATTCAAACATGGCGGCCAGGTGAGCGTGTCCTGTGAGTCCAGCGGGCAGTGTGTCCCGTGCCGCCGCACAAGCTGGGATCATGCTCCCCCAATGGTGATGTCTTCTCCCCGACTCCCGTACACTGAAGAGGTCAGAAGTGAGAGACACCTGAGAGGAACATGTGCTGGGCCGGTGTAGCAGAGCTGAGTTAGTAGACATGCTGGGAGCTGGAGGACTGTCATGTGGTGTCAGAGAGGGTTCTCCCATTCTATGTGTATCCAGCTGGTGCAACACTACAACTCCCAGCATGTACTGACAGCTAGCCTGTGACAACACTACAACTCCCAGCATGTACTGACAGCCTGTGACAACACTACAAATCCCAGCATGTACTGACAGTACATGCTGGGAGTTGAAGTGTTGTCACAGGCTGTCAGTACATGCTGGGATTTGTAGTGTTGTCAGTACATGCTGGGATTTGTAGTGTTGTCACAGGCAGTCAGTACATGCTGGGATTTGTAGTGTTGTCACAGGCAGTCAGTACATGCTGGGATTTGTAGTGTTGTCAGTACATGCTGGGATTTGTAGTGTTGTCACAGGTTGTCAGAACGCTAGGATTTGTAGTGTTGTCACAGGTTGTCAGAACGCTAGGATTTGTAGTGTTGTCACAGGTTGTCAGTACATGCTGGGAGTTGTAGTGTAGTCATAGGCTGTCAGTGCATGCTGGGAGTTGTAGTGCTGCTGGCGCACGTTAGCTGTCAGCCTGTGACAACACTACAACTCCCAGCATGTACTGACAGCTAACCTGCTACTACACTACAACTTCTAGCATGTACTGACAGCTAACCTGCGACTACACTACAACTCCCAGCATGTACTGATCAGAGATTGCAGAAAAGGTACCGTACATTATATTTTGGCTTGTAAATCAGCAAAGATTTTGGACTGTAAAAAAACAATAATATGTCCCCCATTTTGGTAGGGGGGCCCAGACATTTTGGCTGTATGGGGCCCAAAAATTCCTGATGGGACCCTGTGTAGCAGCAGTCCTGGCATGTACACTAGCAGCAGTCCTGATATGTAGCGGCAGTCCTGGCATGTACACTAGCAGCAGTCCTGGCATATACACTAGCAGCAGTCCTGGCATGTAGCGGCAGTCCTGGGCTGGCATGTACACTAGCAGCAGTCCTGGCATGTAGCGGCAGTCCTGGCATGTAGCGGCAGTCCTGGCATGTAGCGGAGGTCCTGGCATGTAGCAGCAGTCCTGGCATGTAGCGGCAGTCCTGATATGTAGCGGCAGTCCTGGCAAATACACTAACAGCAGTCCTGGCATGTAGCGGCAGTCCTCATATGTAGCGGCAGTCCTGATATGTAGCGGCAGTCCTGGCATGTACACTAGCAGCAGTCCTGGCATATACACTAGCAGCAGTCCTGGCATGTAGCGGCAGTCCTGGGCTGGCATGTACACTAGCAGCAGTCCTGGCATGTAGCGGCAGTCCTGACATGTAGCGGCAGTCCTGGCATGTAGCGGCAGTCCTGGCATGTAGCAGCAGTCCTGGCATGTAGCGGCAGTCCTGATATGTAGCGGCAGTCCTGGCAAATACACTAACAGCAGTCCTGGCATGTAGCGGCAGTCCTCATATGTAGCGGCAGTCCTGATATGTAGAGGCAGTCCTGATATGTAGCGGCAGTCCTGGCATGTACACTAGCGGCAGTCCTGGCATGTACACTAGCAGCAGTCCTGGCATGTACACTAGCAGCAGTCCTGATATGTAGCGGCAGTCCTGGCATGTACACTAGCGGCAGTCCTGATATGTAGCGGCAGTCCTGGCATGTAGCAGCAGTCCTGACATGTAGCGGCAGTCCTGGCATGTAGCGGCAGTCCTGGCATGTAGCGGCAGTCCTGGCATGTAGCGGCAGTCCGGGCATGTAGCGGCAGTCCGGGCATGTAGCGGCAGTCCCGGCATGTAGCGGCAGTCAGGGCATGTAACCTTCTGAACTGACTCAATGTGACTTAGGGCCATAATACACGGAGCGAAAATTGTCTGAATCAGGCCGATATCGCTCTGTGTAATAAAGACAATAATCATCAACTGATCATTGTCTTTTGGCAAATTTAAAAATCATTGGCTGATGACTGTGCGGATAAGATAACAAAGCTGTTATTTACCTGATCACGCTCCCAGGTGTCCTCAGTCCTTGTCTGTTACGGCCAGTCATTGGCTGAGCGGCCGATCACTTCAGAGAGGGAACCAGAAGTGAGAGCTGCAGCTGCGGTGACTGGGAGATCCCACAAGGGCTGAGGACACCGGGGAACGTGATCAGGTAGTATATATCACAGACAAGGCCTGAGGACACCGGGGAACGTGATCAGCTAGTATATATCACAGACAAGGCCTGAGGACACCGGGGAGCGTGATCAGCTAGTATATATCACAGACAAGGCCTGAGGACACCGGGGAACGTGATCAGCTAGTATATATCTTTATTATTTACTATATACAGCAAGAGTTCCACAGACATCACTAATGATATATATATATATATATATATATATATATATATATATATATATACACACACAGCCTTTGCTGCATGATAATTGAGCCATGTAGTAGACTCTCTAAGCGAGCTCTATTCTACCAGATTGGTGCTCACTTTTCCGGAATATCAGGCCGTGTAATGCAGCCCTTAAAGTGGCCATACATATTCAGTAACTGCTGGCTGAACAGTCCTTCAGCTGACAATTATCTCTCCCATACGACCCCGCCCTCCCCATACACAGGAATGTGTGGCACAGCTAAGTGTTCCTGTGTTCTCTATAGGAGGGGTAACAGCCCTATTCCACCAATAGATCTGATGACAGATTATCTGCCAAAGATTTGAAGCCAAACCCAGGAGTGGATTTGAAAAGAGGAGAAATCCAGTCTTTCCTTTATGACCTGATCTCTGTTTATAGTCTGTTCCTGGCTTTGGCTTCAAATCTTTGGCAGATAAATCTGTCGTCAGATCTGTTGGTGGAATAGGGCCTTAAGCCATAGCCAGACAGATCTGATGGCGGCTTGTCTCTCTGAGAACAAAGAGGTTGGATGTTGATTTTTCATCAAGTACGACCCCCTATTTCCACTGACATCATCTGTCAGAGAACTGTCCAGAGAGCCCCATACAGTCCCCTTATACTGATGGCCGAACCCACCAGGAGCAACAGGTACCACCAACAAAAGTGTAAAATGTATGGGGACCTTAAATTCTTGCTACAATATTTCAGCCTTTGGGGCCCCACCTTCAACTTTTCCCAGGGCCACATTTAGTCTAAAACCTGCAAATTACATGCTATCTATCTGCCTCTATAGTACTGACACATGACTAAGATCAGGGTCGGCCTTAGGGGTGTGCGAGCAGTGCGGCCGTACAGGGCACTGTGCACTCCCAGCAGGAAGGGGGCGCCACCTGAGGCCCCCTGAGCCCATAAATCCGGCTTGCTGAGAGACAGCAAGGAGAAAGTTCTTCTTCCCCCAAGATGTGACTGAAGCCTGGCCCCATCCCCCGCCCCCCACAGCGTCTCCCAGCTCACAGATGCCCCAACCCCCGCCCTCCGGACGGAAACTGTATGTGTCTGTATGTGTCTGTGTAAGCAGTATATACACTGGGGGAGAGATTTATCAAGCATGGTGTAAAGTGAAACTGGCTCAGTTGCCCCTAGCAACCAAAGAGTCTGAGGAATGAAAGGTGGAATCTGATTGGTTGCCAGGGGAAACTGAGCCAGTGTCACTTTACATGATGTTTGATGAATCTCCCCCCGTGTGTCTGTATGTGTATATGTGACTGTATCTGTCTGTGTAAGCAGTATATACAGTGTGTGTCTCCAAGAGATAGGCTTGGGATGGGCTACAATCAGCCGGGGGGGGGGGGGGGGGGGGGGGGGGCGCCAAAAGAGTATTCTGCACAGGGCGCCATCTACCCTTAGGCCGGCCCTGACTAAGATACACAACAGATGCGCACGCACCCAGATGGGCACATTACATAAGTACACAAATATGCAGATACAGAAAATACACAGATACAAACACATGCAGATTACATTTATACATGAATAGTACTAACCCTCACACAGACACACACGACAGGGATGTGCAAACACACAGGAACATCACACACACAGATAGGCACATCACACACACAGGAACATCACACACAGGCACATCACACACACACAGATAGGCACATCACACACAGGAACATCACACACACAGGAACATCACACTCACACACACAGGAACATCACACACACAGGAACATCACACACACACAGGCACATCACACACACACACACACACAGGCACATCACACACACATAGGCACATCACACACACAGGCACATCACACACAGGCACATCACACACACACAGATAGGCACATCACACACACACACAGGAACATCACACACACACACACAGGAACATCACACACACACACACACAGGAACATCACACACACATAGGCACATCTCACACACACACAGGCACATCACACACACAGGCACATAGGCACATCACACACACAGGAACATCACACACAGGCACATCACACACACACAGATAGGCACATCACACACACACACACAGGCACATCACACACACAGATAGGCACATCACACACACACAGGAACATCACACACACATAGGCACATCACACACACACACAGGCACATCACACACACACAGGCACATCACACACACACAGGCACATCACACTCACACACAGGCACATCACACACACAGGAACATCACACACACACAGGCACATCACACTCACACACACAGGCACATCACACACACAGGCACATCACACACACATAGGCACATCACACACACACAGATAGGCACATCACAGACACACAGGCACATCACACACACACAGGCACATCACACACACACAGGCACATCACAAACACACAGGCACATCACACACACACACACACACACACACACAGGCACATCACAAACACACAGGCACATCACACAGGCACATCACACACACACACAGATAGGCACATCACACACACAGGCACATCACACACACACAGGCACATAACACACACACAGGCACATAACACACACACAGACACATCACACACACATCACACACACAGGCACATAACACACACACAGACACATCACACACACAGGCACATCACACACACACAGGCACATCACACACACAGGCACATCACACACACAGGCACATCACACACACAGGCACATAACACACACACAGACACATCACACACACACATCACACACACAGGCACATAACACACACACAGACACATCACACACACACACAGACACATCACACACACAGGCACATCACACACACACAGATAGGCACATCACACACACACAGGCACATCACAAACACAGGCACATCACACAGATATTCACACACAGGCACATCACACAGATATTCACACACAGGCACATCACACACACACACACACAGGCACATCACACACACACACACACACAGGCACATCACACACACACACAGGCACATCACACACACACACACACAGGCACATCACACAGATATTCACACACAGGCACATCACACACACACACACACAGGCACATCACACACACACACACACACACACACGGACATCACACACACAGGGACATCACACAGATATTCACAGACACGAAAAATCGTTAGATCATTCGAGTTTGAACGTTAATCGTTTGGTGTAATAGCAGACAACAATTAAACGACCAACGAGAAATCGTTAATCGTTTGCAAATCGTTCACATGTAATAGGACGTTGTTTGGTTGTTCGCAGTAGCAGTGAACGCAGTGGCAACGGCAAGAACAATTATAAGTAATGATTATCATTCCGTGTAATTGGGCAAATGATTTCAGGTCGTTCGCAATATCGGTCGTTTGACATCGTTTATCGTTAATCCTTGATATAGTAACCTTACTTTTTATACAGGTGTAGAAGCTCCAGAGTCTCCATCTTCTCTCCCTCTGCTCCGGACTGTGCAGCCTGCAGCCCTTCCCCCTCCTCCTTTGCACTGACTACAGAGCTGGATACAGGAGGGGGCAGACATCACTCTGGGGGGACCAGGACAGAGAAGAGGGGGGACACAGCTTTTTACATGGTCTTCCTGCCTGCCTTTCTCAAACTCGAACCGAACATTTCACTGTTCCTTCCAGATCATGTTTTAGCGCCTTTTTGCCAGCCAATCAGTGCAGAGGCCATAGAAGTGTCAGAATCCTCAGTGCTGATGTATAAGGGTCTCATTGGCTGCTAAAATGTAATGACTGGAGTAATGGATCCACTGGGCCGTCACCAGCGATGGCGTAAACCGCACCAGGGAGCGGAGTCTAAGGGGCCGCTGGTCTCCACCAGAGCCCACCGCAAGGCGGGATGGACTTGCTGCGGCAGGCGACACCCAGGTCGCTACCCCTGGATTGGCTTGCTAGTGATGGGGGACGAGGTGTAGCAGGAACAGAGGGCAACAGGCAGGCAGCGGCACACACGGGCACAGTCACAAGCAGAAACCGCAAGTGGCAGGAACAACGGACAGGAACAACGGACGGCTGGGACAAAACACACTAGGAAGCATGCAGAGGCTACAACACCTGTTGTGGGGCAGGGCTGCAATTTATAGTCTCAGAGCAGAGCAGCAGTCAATTAAAGGCACAGCGACCCTTTAAATCATAGCAGAGCCGGCGCGCGTGCGCTCCCTAGGAGACAGGGACGCGCCTGTCAGGCTGCTGTAGGAGGAGGAGCCCCGGCACAGAGCAGGAGATGGGGCAGCAGCGGCGTGGCGAGAGGTATGTGCCGCGGCCGGTTGCTTGGCCTTGCTGGACGGGTGGGGCCTCTTGCCCTAGGTTCTGATCTCATTTTTGGTAGTAAGTTTAGAAGCTTTAGAAGAGGTGGAGCATAATTGAGAACTTGCCATGGGGCATTGTGTGGATACTTGAGAGGGCTGGAGCTGACATAAGTGGGTTAGTGCGGGACCAGCGCACTGCCACCGTTTCATGCCCCAGTAAGATGCCCCGGGTCTTCATTATAGATGTAGACCGGGGTATCAGAGTGTATGAATAACGGTCCCTTCTGAGAGGATGGGCCTCGACAGGGTCCGTTTTCATAGGAAGAAGAGTATGACAATATTGGTGATGAATACAAGTGTGAACAAGTGTTGTAGCTCCAATATATGCCTCTGGGTTGGTTTACTAGATATGTTGTTTTTTTGTTTTGTTTTTTATTTTGGTATGCGGCTTGGGTTGGAATTGTTGTAATATTACGAGGGGCTCGAGGGGCTGTTCCTGCCCGGGACTGTTCCAACCCAAGCCGGGCAAGGTTAGTGACAAGCTTAAGGACAAGGTTAGTGGCAAGGTTAGGGACAAGGTTAGTGGCAAGGTTAGGGACAAGCATAACGATCTCAAACGACCGCTATTGCGAAAGACCTGAAAACGTTCACTCATTTCCATGGAAAGATAATCGTTACTTATGATCGTAATTGCGATAGTTTTTCTTCGCTATTTATTCGCTATTGCGTTCGTATCTATTGCGAACGACTGAACAACGTCTTATTCAATGCAAACGTTTTGCGAACGAGCAACGATAAAAATAGGTCCAGGTCTTATAAAGCAATCAACGATTTCTCGTTCGGTCGTTAATCGTTAACTGCATTTCAACCGAACGATTATCGTTTAGATTTGAACGATTTAACGATAATCTGAACGATAATCGTCCGGTGGAATAGGGCCCTTAGGGACAGACCTGATTACTGTCGTCACCGTCACCAAGCTCTTCTCTCAGCTCCTTCTCCTGTTACACTAGCCTCCCCCCTCCCCTGCCTTGTCAGGTGACAGGCTTGCTCAGCTCCCATTGGCTGAACAACTGCAAGCCATCACTTGTCACATCTCACTTGCTTATCTTCCCTCCGACTGACTCCGGCACATAGGCAGCCCCCCCCCCCTCCCCTCATTCCCTCTCTCCCCCTCCCCTCATACCCTCTCTCCTGCTGCCGTGGACTCAGTGAAGGAGTCATGTCACTAGAGAAGAGAAGCTGAGCAAGCTGAGTCACCTGACAAGGAGGGGAGGGGGAGGCTGGTGTAACAGGAGCTAGAGCAGCCCTCCTGCTCATGACTCATCCTCACAAGAAGGAGCTGCCTGGTGACGGTGACGACAGTAATCAGGTCTGTGTGAGTTAGGACACTTCCTGGTGGGAGGTGGAGGGGGGGAAAGACAGGGAAGGGAGGCAGATAGGTGATTGAAGCACATTACAGAGTTATATAACTTTGTAATGTGCTTCAATTACTGGGAAAAAGTTTTTCATGGCACTTGTCCTTTAACCTCTTAAGGACATAGGACGTATGCGTACGTCATATGTCCTCACTTGCACTTCAAAGCGGGGCCGCGCGGCGGCCCCGCTTTGAAGCGCCGCGATCCCAGGTGCCGCGAGTAGCCCGGGACCGCTGCTATTAGCGGGCACGGTCTGATCGCCGTGCCCGCTAATTAGCTAATCGGAGGCAGCTGTCAAAGTTGACAGCTGCCTCCGATTACCGGAGGCAACGTTTCCCTGGGGTCTAGTGGGGGAGATCGCGATCTCCGTTACTGATGCCGGCCGGGGACGCGTCCAAGATGGCGCCGTCCTCGGCTCGGCACTCGTTCGTTTTCGGCTGCAGCAGCCGAAAGCAAACGAGTGCCGATCTCATGGATCTCTGCAGCATATCTATGCTGCAGAGATCTCAATGAGAGATCACAGTGTATATACTAGAAGTCCCCTAGGGGGAATAACCCTAACCCCAGGGGGGAATAACCCTAACCCCAGGGGGGGAATAACCCTAACCCCAGGGGGGGAATAACCCTAACCCCAGGGGGAAATAACCCTAACCCCAGGGGGGCTTCTAGTATATGTGTAAAAAAAAAAAAATAAAGTGTTGTTAATAGTAAAAAGCCCCCTCCCCTAATAAGTCTGAATCACCCCCCTTTTCCCAGGTTTTAAATAAAAGTAAACAAATAAATAAATAAATAAACATGTTTGCTATCGCCGCGTGCGTAATCGCCCGAACTATTAGCTAATCACATTCCTGATCTCACACGGTAAACGGCGTCAGCGCAAAAAAATCCCAAAGTGCAAAATTGCGCATTTTTGGTCGCATCAAATCCAGAAAAAATGTAATATAAAGCGATCAAAAAGTCGTATATGCGCAATCAAGGTACCGATACAAAGATCACATCATGGCGCAAAAATGACACCTCGCACAGCCCCATAGACCAAAGGATAAAAGCGCTATAAGCCTGGGAATGGAGCGATTTTAAGGAACGTATATTGGTTAACAACGGTTTGAATTTTTTACAGGCCATCAGATACAATATAAGTTATACATGTTATATATCGTTTTAATCGTAACGACTTGAGGAACATGCATAACAAGTCAGTTTTACCCCAGGGCGAATGGCGTAAAAACACATTTCCCCCAAATAAAAGAAATGCGTTTTTTTTTTCAATTTCACCACACTTTGAATTTTTTTCTGGTTTCGCAGTGTACTTTATGCAAAAATTCAGCCTGTAATTGCAAAGTACAATTAGTGACGCAAAAAAAAAGGGGTCATGTGGGTTTCTAGGTGGAAAAATGCAAGTGCTATGACCTTTTAAACACAAGGAGGAAAAACCAAAAACGTAAAAACGAAAATGGGCCATGTCCTTAAAGGGTTAAGGACAAGTTAGGAACAAAGTTAGGCTTAGGGACGAGCTTATTGACAAGCTTAAGGACAAGGTTAGGGACAGGCTTAGGGACAAGGTTAGTGACAAGCTGATGTGTTCTTTCTATCGGTACCTTGATTGCGCACATTCGACTTTTTGATCGCTTTTTATTAAATTTTTTCTGGATTTGATGCGACCAATTTTGCATTTTGGATTTTTTTTTTGCGCTGACGCCGTTTACCGTGCGAGATCAGGAATGTGATTAATTACTAGTTCGGGCGATTACACACGCGGCGATACCAAATTTGTTTATTTATTAATTTATATTTATAAAATGGGAAAAGGTGGATGATTTGGACTTTTATTAGGGGAGGGGATTTTTTATTAATAAAAACACTTTTTACTTTTTTTTTTACATAAACTAGAAGTCCCCCTGGGGGACTTGTATATACACAGCACTGATCCCCCTGGGGGACTTGTATATACACAGCACTGATCTTTCATAGAGATCAATGCTGTGTATATACACAGCAAAGACTGATTAGATTGGTCATAGATTGCCGAGCCAGGATCAGCGTTTGAGCGACATTGAGGTGCTTAATTAGCCGGCGTGGTAACGGGACCCGCGCCGCCTAATAGAGGCGCTGCCCGGATGCAGATTGCAGCCGGGAGCGGTGCCGTTCAGAGCGGGGTCCCGGCGGGACCCCGCTCTGAACACCCTCTGCGGCACCATGACGTACCAGGTACGTCATGGGTCGCTAAGGGGTTAACAGGCATTTGCAAAGAATTGTTCACATCTGTTATATCCAGCAATCAATCGGACATAGGATTTGAGAAGTGATATCAGCAAGCCGGTCAGCAATGCCTGGAAATGCCTGTGGCTTCTGGCCCGCAGCTGGGGGGCTGCGTTCACACTTCGTATATTTCAGTCAGTATATTTCAGTCTGTATTGCAACCAAAACCAGGAGTGAATTAAAAACACAGAAAGGATCTGTTCACACAATGTTGAAATTGAGTGGATGGCCGCCATATAACAGTAAATAACTGCCATTATTTCAATACAACAGCCGTTGTTTTAAAATAACAGCAAATATTTGCCATTAAATGGCGGCCATCCACTCAATTTCAACATTGTGTGAACAGAGCCTGTCTGTGTTTTTAATCCACTCCTGGTTTTGGTTGCAATACTGACTGAAATATACTGCCTGAAATATACATATACTGACTGAAATATACGTAGTGTGAACGCAGCCTAATAGGATGCAGACTATCAGGTAGAGGAATTTATGTAGACTTGGCCACAAATAAAATTTTGGAATAAGACCTTTGGATGCTGTTAGACTCTTCGAATACTGGTTACAAACACCCACCCGGGCATTGTGGGTACACCAGCGGGCATCCTAACAGTAACTATTGCGAAAAGGGACCATTGGTGCTGTTGAACCCCTTCTTTGCCAGCCTTGTCAGGTAGAGGAAGTCACCTGTGGTGATGATGACATTGTGGATCCAACATGGTCTATGGAGCGACAACTGCCAAGGACATCATTGGTGGATGCGGGTCTGACCTCAGAAAGAGAGAGGCTGGTCAAACAAGTCCGCTGACATTACTCCGCCAGCCGTGGTCAGTGGTCGCAGCGGAAACATTGCTATTAGGTTTTTGCCGTCAGAGAGATCCTGAACCCGTGAAGCCTGGGCCTTTTTTGATCAAGCCTCTGATTTGCCAACTTAGGTGATATATCGTATTTGCCGGCAACGCGTCAGTAGAGGAAAAAGTGTTTAAGTATCACGAGCATGACCAGGCACATGCAGGGAAAGCAGGAATTGCTGTGGAATAGTCGCTTGGAGAAAAAAAAAGGACACACAGGTCCTGGGCGTCCAACCACCGGGACAAACTCCTCCTCTTTCACCACTTCCGAGCCAAAGCCGCCCTCTGCTGCCGATGTGCCGGTGCAGCACGACCAAGCACCATCTCCAGTCCCAGATCCTGTCAGCCGCCTCCCACCACCATCAACATAGCTGACACCTTCGCCTACCACCAGTGTGACCGGCACCCCGTACAGCTGCCAGTCCGGCAGCCAGCCTTCTGTGTACCAGGTGTGCGAGCATAAGAAACGCGTTCACCCCAACCTTCCCAAAGCCAAATAACTTAATGTTGGCATTGCCAGGCTGTTGGTTTTGAAAATGTTGCCTTTCCGCCTAGAGGACACAGATGGCTTCCACCACGTCATGGCCCTGGCATGTCCCCAGTATCAGATTCCTAGCAGGCATTTTGTCTTAGCTCGTGACCTATCATTCAGAGACCTATGGCGATCACCAGTATTGTGCGCCACTCTCGGGACAGCTGCAAAGTCTGGTTTCTAGTCTGTGGAGTGAATGATACAGCCAAGCAAACTATCTAATGCAGCTACTAGAGAGGAGCAAAGCAGAATTATTTGGCTTTGTACGAAGTAGAACGAATCTGCTTCACTCATCTCTAGCAGGTACCATGCATGTAGTCGTATCGGAAGTGTGTAGAGTGCCTGCCAGGTGGTGGACGGGTGCTGTGGTAGCTGGTGGGCTGTTGCATCACAACCTGATCACACAGAATAAAGAGATATTGCTGCAAAACTACTTCAGGGTGCATTCACATGTAGGGAGTTCTAAGAATTAGATTTCACGCTGTGATTTTTCTTCGCAAATCTGCTAAGATACTCAGTATCATTATAGTCAATGGCCGCGGATTCTCTGGATTGTCGCAACCGATTTTCATTCCACTATGAGAATGTAGTGACGGCCATATTTAATGAATTAGCTGTCAGTAAAAATATTACCCAGCTCATGCTTACCTGCCCATACTTACCTGCCTATGCTAACCTGCCCATACTTACCTGCCCATACTTACCTGCCCATGCTCCTGACTGAGTCTCTGGGTCCCTGCTCACTGACAGCTCTGCTGCCAATCACAGGCTGACGCAGGACAGCACACTGTCTGAGTGCAGAGACCCAGAGACTCATGGAGGAGCGTGACGAGGGAGTGCGGGCAGGTGAGCAGTTGCTCTTTATTATTTTTACCTGCGGTTTATTAGTTAAACATGGCGGTCACTACCTGTTTGCAGCAGATATTCAGAATGCAGCGTCAGAGTCCATAATGATGCTGAGTATCGCAGCAGATTTGCTGAGAAACTTGTAGCGTGAGATGCGCTGCTAACTTGTTCCATGTGAACGCACCCTTAAGGGGACATTTACATGTACTATGTTTGCTGCGGATCTTACGCTACAGATTTCAGGCTGTAAACTATGCTATGTGAATGAATGCCGAAACACCGCATCCAGACTACAGCAAACATGGCACATTTAATTGGGGCCCCACTTTTAATTTTGCCCAGGGCCTTACATAGAGTACTATTACACTAAACGATAATCGCCCGAATCGGCCCTATCCAGCCCATTATCGTTCCGTGTAATAAACACAACGATCAGCCGATGATCGTTGTCATCGGCTGATCATTGATATAAGTTCAGACCTATAATTGTCGGCCACCGACCGCGCACCACTACGTGTACTGTAATAGCGATGTGCGGCCAGCGGCTGACTATTTGCTAAAGAATACATTACCTATCCATGGTCCAGGGCTCCTCCTACTCCTCTTCTGCCCGGGTCCCGCGCACTGCGCCAGTGGTTGGCTAAATGGCCTGTCAGCTAAGACAGGCCGCTCTGAAGCTGCAGCGCGCAGGACCCAGGAGAAGAGGAGTAGGAGGAGCCCTGAACCATGGATAGGTAATGTATACCAGTTTAGCAAGGGCTGCAAGGACATCGCTAACAACAGGGCCGGGCTAGTGATATGGTGTGTGTGATGGGGCCGGGCTAGTGATATGGTGTGTGTGATGGGGCCGGGCTAGTGATATGGTGTGTGACAGGGCCGGGCTAGTGATATGGTGTGTGACAGGGCCGGGCTAGTGATATGGTGTGTGACAGGGCCGGGCTAGTGATATGGTGTGTGTGACAGGGCCGGGCTAGTGATATGGTGTGTGACGGGGCCGGGCTAGTGATATGGTGTGTGACAGGGCCGGGCTAGTGATATGGTGTGTGACGGGGCCGGGCTAGTGATATGGTGTGTGACAGGGCCGGGGTAGTGATATGGTGTGTGACAGGGCCGGGCTAGTGATATGGTGTGTGACAGGGCCGATCTAGTGATATGGTGTGTGACGGGGCCGGGCTAGTGATATGGTGTGTGACAGGGCCGGGCTAGTGATATGGTGTGTGTGACAGGGCCGGGCTAGTGATATGGTGTGTGACAGGGCCGGGCTAGTGATATGGTGTGTGTGACAGGGCCGGGCTAGTGATATGGTGTGTGACAGGGCCGGGCTAGTGATATGGTGTGTGTGACAGGGCCGGGCTAGTGATACGGTGTGTGACGGGGCCGGGCTAGTGATATGGTGTGTGACGGGGCGGGGCTAGTGATATGGTGTGTGACAGGGCCGGGCTAGTGATATGGTGTGTGATGGGGCCGGGCTAGTGATATGGTGTGTGACAGGGCCGGGCTAGTGATATGGTGTGTGACAGGGCCGGGCTAGTGATATGGTGTGTGATGGGGCCGGGCTAGTGATATGGTGTGTGACAGGGCCGGGCTAGTGATATGGTGTGTGACAGGGTCGGGCTAGTGATATGGTGTGTGACAGGGCCGGGCTAGTGATACGGTGTGTGACAGGGTCGGGCTAGTGATATGGTGTGTGACAGGGCCGGGCTAGTGATATGGTGTGTGACAGGGTCGGGCTAGTGATATGGTGTGTGACAGGGCCGGGCTAGTGATATGGTGTGTGATGGGGCCGGGCTAGTGATATGGTGTGTGACAGGGCCGGGCTAGTGATATGGTGTGTGACAGGGCCGGGCTAGTGATATGGTGTGTGATGGGGCCGGGCTAGTGATATGGTGTGTGACAGGGCCGGGCTAGTGATATGGTGTGTGACAGGGTCGGGCTAGTGATACGGTGTGTGACGGGGCGGGGCTAGTGATATGGTGTGTGACGGGCTAGTGATATGGTGTGTGACAGGGCCGGGCTAGTGATACGGTGTGTGACAGGGTCGGGCTAGTGATATGGTGTGTGACAGGGTCGGGCTAGTGATATGGTGTGTGACAGGGCCGGGCTAGTGATATGGTGTGTGACAGGGCCGGGCTAGTGATATGGTGTGTGACGGGGCCGGGCTAGTGATATGGTGTGTGACAGGGCCGGGCTAGTGATACGGTGTGTGACAGGGTCGGGCTAGTGATATGGTGTGTGACAGGGCCGGGCTAGTGATATGGTGTGTGACAGGGCCGGGCTAGTGATACGGTGTGTGACAGGGTCGGGCTAGTGATATGGTGTGTGACAGGGCCGGGCTAGTGATATGGTGTGTGTGACAGGGCCGGGCTAGTGATATGGTGTGTGATTTGGGGAACATTGAAATTGTCAGAGCTTAAGAAAACGTAATGTTTTGCTGCTTTCCACCCTTACAGATACAAAGTCTAGTTAATCCAGTGGCTGTTCATTTTGATAAATGTCAGCACGGTCAGTTGACAGGCGGCTGAGCTTATCCGTGATAATGCCCCCGACTGTATTGAATAGCCTCTCAGAGAGAACACTGGGCGTAGAGGTGGAGTTCCAGCCACGTGTCCAGCTTGGACACCCTTTAATTGTAGGGCCAAGGGGGATCGGGGAGGACAGGGTTATGGTTGGCCAGGTACTCACTCAACACTTCTCGCTCCTGCTCCTAATAGTCTCCGCAGTCGTGGAAGTTTCCCGAGGGGGTGCCATGAAGGTGTCTCTCACCTTGCAGTGTGTTCTCCTAATGGCTGTGGGTTTCCTGGATGTCCCCAAACTCTGCCCGGAACTCTCCTCTCTGCCGCCAGCGATGTTAGGTCGGAAGATTCCCATCATGTTCTGAAGCTGGGCCTCTTATCGTATTACCTCAAACAATTGCTCCTCTCTTCTACAGGAATAAGGGAAGATACGTTATCCTGATACTGGGGGTTAAAGATTGCGAAGATCCAGTATGTTTTGATCTCCATGATGTGGGAAATGCGCTTGTCACATGAAAAGCCGACCAACATGAAGTCCGCCATATGTGCCAGACTCTGAATCGGGATCATTTAGCTTCCCCCACCAGAAGGATGACTCTCCACCTCCTCCTCTCCCGCAATTGCCGCTGAGAAGCTACCACGAGTGTGCGTGAGTGTTAGGCTCTGGTACGTCTTCTTCCATCACTTGTTTTGTGTATAGTTTTGAAGTTTTTAATAGTTCTAGATTAAATCATGTTATTTTTTAAGTTCAGTACATTTTTAAAATCTTAAAGGGGTTGTCCGGCGATAAAAAATTATTCACAGAATAACACACATTACAAAGTTATACAACTTTGTAATGTATGTTATGTCTGTGAATGGCCCCCTTCCCCGTGTCCTACCACCCCCACCCGTGTACCCGGAAGTGTGGTGCGCTATACATACCTGTCACGTGCCGACCACGGTCTCCGATCCTCAGCAGTGACGTCTTCTTCGGGAGGCCAGCGGATATTCCCGAGTGCCGGCCGCCCTCTGCAGCGTCATCCGAAGCTCAGCCGCAATTGGCTAAGCACAGTTATGCTCAGCCAATCGCGACTGAGCTTCGGATGACGCTGCAGAGGGCGGCCGGCACTCGGGAAGATCCGCCGGCCTCCTGAAGAAGACGTCACTGCTGACGATCGGAGACCGTGGACGACACGAGATGCGGTGAGTATAATGCACCACACTTCCGGGTCTAGCGTGGGTGGGGGGAAACACGGGGAAGGGGGCCATTCACAGACATAACATACATTACAAAGTTGTATAACTTTGTAATGTGTGTTATTCTGTGAATAATTTTTTATCGCTGGACAACCCCTTTAATTGTTTCTGTTTATGTCTTTTTCAGGCACACAGGTGTTTTGAAAATAGAGATAGGTAACTGCTAGTATTTACACCTGTACTCATCTCTAGGTCTAGTTTATAGGCAGGGAGACAGATGGCCCTTTACTAGTATGATATATATATATATATATACTGTAGGATATTCTTGGTAAATGCCACAAGTTCTATACCACTAGTTTTTGTCGTTCTATAAGATGAATAATAACCTAATAATATAGAACTACAATGCCGTCTATGTAGCTTGCATAGTGATTAGGGAAGAATTTGTGGTCTTTAATGGCTGGCAGAACAGAGTGAATAGCAGTGTGTAGCCTCAGCCGATTGTTAGACTGCAGCATGTCATATCATTAGAGAGAAGCAGCAGCTGAGGCTGAACCTTCCCTGGGGTGTGGGCCCTGGAAATATCCTCTGCATCCTATACACCTGTGGATGAGCACTAAGTAATTGAATGGGAATGGATCCTAGCGCTGCCGAGTGCTGACAGAGGCCGCATCCTTTTACATGCACAATCAATCCTTAAGTTCTTTCCAATGTAATTTTATAGTGGGCCAGACAAGAGTGAAGGACACAAACAGGGATCACCATGAAGTCTGGCTGGCAGAAGAGTGCTCATTGGAAAGAAGAAAAGCTGATTGCTGACAGTGATCAATAAAGTGGGAGAGGTGGCTGTTGTAGCGGCTGTCTATGGGGTGGGAATACCCTGGCAAGCCTGGACTGCCGCTGAATTTCAATGTCCTTCTGAAGAGGATGTCAGACGGAATAGATGGAAGCGAAGGGCTGCTGAGATAGAATGGGAATCAGGCTCCTCCGAACATGCAGCGACTCCTCACATCTAACATTCACCACTACCCAAAAGTTACTTCCATTTTATTGCTTTTCAAACCTACTCGCCAAAATGTCGGGCTATAAGCTGCCTTCTCCATGCAGGGGGCAAAATGAATTGGCAAGAATGAAACTTGAGGGTGTTCATAGATAAGTGACCCGCCTGGGAATGGACCAAGTTTTCTATCAACCACAACAAGGTAAGTGCTGAAACGCGTCGACATCTGAGAGACCATGTTATTCCTTCCCATAGATCTGCATGTTTGTCTGCACGGCTTATTGGGGCTGTGACTGAGAGAAGTTATTCAGATCTCCTGGAAGAATACAAACAGTATATGTGCCTGCATCCCTTCTCCCTGTACACTATATATATACTGTATATAATTCTTATACATGTCATCCTCTAGTAACTGGAAAATCAGTGACTAAATAACTGGAAATGTAGCCAAAGTTAGTGAGGGTAGAATATCAATGATCATTATTGTTACTCTTCACAACTTACCACTTAGTTTACAATGTTCAATATATGCTGACTATGCGCTGACTATATGCTGACTATACGCTGACTATCTGCTCACTATGTGCTCACTATACGCTGACTATATGCTCACTATACGCTGACTATGTGCTCACTATGTGCTCACTATACGCTGACTATACACTCACTATGCGCTGACTATACACTGACTATACACTGACTATACGCTGACTATATGCTGACTATATGCTCACTATATGCTCAGTATATGCTGACTATATGCTCACTATATGCTCAGTATATGCTGACTATATGCTCACTATATGCTCAGTATATGCTGACTATATGCTCACTATATGCTCAGTATATGCTGACTATATGCTCACTATACGCTGACTATATGCTCACTATACGCTGACTATATGCTCACTATACGCTGACTATACACTGACTATGTGCTCACTATGTGCTCACTATACACTGACTATGTGCTCACTATACGCTGACTATATGCTCACTATATGCTCAGTATACGCTGACTATATGCTGACTATATGCTCAGTATACGCTGACTATATGCTGACTATATGCTGACTATGCGCTGACTATATGCTGACTATATGCTCACTATGTGCTCACTATGTGCTCACTATGTGCTCACTATGTGCTCACTATGTGCTCACTATGTGCTCACTATGTGCTCACTATGTGCTCACTATGTGCTCACTATACGCTGACTATATGCTCACTATACGCTGACTATATGCTCACTATACGCTGACTATATGCTCACTATACGCTGACTATATGCTCACTATGCGCTGACTATATGCTCACTATACGCTGACTATGTGCTCACTATGTGCTGACTATGTGCTCACTATATGCTCAGTATATGCTGACTATATGCTCACTATACGCTGACTATATGCTCACTATATGCTCAGTATATGCTGACTATGTGCTCACTATGTGCTCACTATATGCTCACTATATGCTCAGTATATGCTGACTATGTGCTCACTATACGCTGACTATACACTGACTATGTGCTCACTATACGCTGACTATGTGCTCACTATGTGCTCACTATATGCTCAGTATATGCTATGTGCTCACTATATGCTCAGTATATGCTGACTATATGCTCACTATACGCTGACTGTGCTCACTATGTGCTCACTATATGCTCAGTATATGCTATGTGCTCACTATATGCTCAGTATATGCTGACTATATGCTCACTATGCGCTGACTATATGCTGACTATGTGCTCACTATACGCTGACTATGTGCTCACTATATGCTTACTGTGTACTCACTATATGCTCACTACATGATTACTTTGTGCTCACTACATGATAACTATATACTTATATGCCATGTATATAACACATTAGACATTTTACAGAAATGTTTGATATTACTGTTGAACGTAAAATGCTATAAATTATTAAGACTACAATTCCTGGAGGATCGGTAAAGGGAACCCCATGTGCAGGAACTATTGGACTGATGACTGGTTTGGTAAATCTCGTTATTTCTTTGTTGTTTTTGTTCTTTTTAGGGTAACTTTGTTTCACCTACCAGGACAGTTTGAAATGTTTCTAGAAAGTGGTTGTAAATGCATCCAATTTATTTAGGAGACGTCTAACGTTGGGTACAAAATATTGGTGGCAGTGTCCCCCAACGTGCAGTGGACTATACAATGGAAATGCTTCTAACACACAAACGTATTAAGGCCAGGTTCAGACTATGTAACTGTGCGGCTGTATTTGCGGCTGTAATTGTGCGGCGGTATTTTTGGTGGTTCATGCGTACACTGGAAAGTATAGGATATACGGCTGCACAGTGCACACTATGTATGAATCTACGGCCTGATCGTAAACGGACCCGTAAAAAATGAACAAGACCATTGTTTGCGGCTGGACAGCGGCCGAGGATTGACAGGCGGTCCGTACGGAGTACTTCAAAAATAGCCGGAAATGATGCCGAATGCCGATGCCTCTAATAGTTAATATATTAAATTAATAAAACACATTTTCTTTGTAATAAAGTCCCTTTCGTTGGTCAATAATTTAATTCTAACGAATCCATCATTGTGCAATTAAATATACTGTTAAAATAAATAGATATATAAATAAATGTATATTTATATATATATTTATTTTTTGACAGTATATTTAATTGCACAATGATGGATTCGTTAGAATTAAATTATTGACCAACGAAACAGAATTTATTTCATCGAAAATGTGTTTTATTAATTAAATATGAATTAGTACAGGAAGCTCCATAAGCCGTTAATTCATATTGCCGGTAATAGAGCTTTCTGTACTAATCATCACTTTACTTTAATGAAAACATCAAATGTTTCTTCTAATTATGTTATCACAATAGCATTATTAGAGGAAACATTTAGAATTATATGTGCGCTCAGCTGATTGGCTGATCGGCTGAGCGCACATATAATGAGCCGGTCCGCAGTACAGTGACTTCATTGTGCTGCGGACCAGCGAAGAGGCAACATCGGGGTGAGTATAGAGCTCTCCCCACCCCCTCCCCAGCACTGCACCCCTCCCAGCAAGGAAGGGGGGGTCAGTTAACCCCTTCCTTGCTGGGATGGGTGCAGTCTGACATCAGTCTGGTAAGATTTAGGCTGGGGAGGGCCTAAAACAATGGCTCTTCCCACCCTGGTGTTACCAGGCTGCTGTCGTTTGGTTTTTAACCCGGCTGGTTATAAAAATAGGGGGGACCCTATGCGTGTTTTTTTTAAAATAAATAATTTAAAAAAACCGCATAGGGTCCCCCCTATTTTTATAACCAGCCGGGTTAAAAACCAAACGACAGCAGCCTGGTAACACCAGGGTGGGAAGAGCCATTGGTTTAGGCCCTCCCCAGCCTAAATCTTACCAGCCTGCTGCCGCCCGGTCCAGGAGCGCCAATTTTGACGCTCCGGGACCACTGGCACCCGGCTCTTCCCAGTACCCCTGGTGGCATTGGGTACTGGGGAAATAATAGGGGGTTAGTGTTAGCCATTTTATACCGGCTAACACTAGGCCCCGACTTAGTAATGGATTCCGTCTATTAGACGGCTTCCACTACTAAGTCTATAAAGTAAAGAAATAAAGACAAGACACAAGTTAAAAAAAATTTTTATTCAAATAAAAACACCCCCACACCCCTCATTGACCATTTTATAAAAAAAAAAAACACCAAACAACCGCTGGTCATCGACGTAGTCCACGGAATCCGACGTAATCCCCAGGATACCGATATCTGAAAAACAAAAAGGGAGAAACACACAAAAAACACACAAACAGGAGCACAACACCCATCATTGTGAGCGGTGTTGTGCTCCTTACAGTATGCAGCATCTTTACAGATCGCTGCTTACAGTCTGACCCCAAAGGGGTTAAGGGAGGATGTATTGCATCCCCCTTAACCCCTTGGGGGCCAGACTGATGCCAGACTGCACCCATCCCAGCAAGGAAGGGGTTAAGTGACCCACCCTTCCTTGCTGGGAGGGGTGCAGTGCAGGGGAGGGGGTGGGGAGAGCTCTATACTCACCCCGATGTGTCCTCTTCGCTGGTCCGCAGCACAATGAAGTCACTGTACTGCGGACCGGCTCATTATATGTGCGCTCAGCCGATCAGCCAATCAGCTGAGCGCACATATAATTCTAAATGTTTCCTCTAATAATGCTATTGTGATAACATAATTAGAAGAAAGATTTGATGTTTTCATTAAAGTAAAGTGATGATTAGTACAGAAAGCTCTATTACCGGCAATATGAATTAACGGCTTATGGAGCTTCCTGTACTAATTAATATTTAATTAATAAAACACATTTTCGATGAAATAAATTCTGTTTCGTTGGTCAATAATTTAATTCTAACGAATCCATCATTGTGCAATTCAATATACTGTCAAAAAATAAATATATATATAAATATACATTTATTTATATATATATTTATTTTAACAGTATATTTAATTGCAAAATGATGGATTCGTTTAAATTTAATTATTGAACAACGAAAGTGACTTTATTACAACGAAAATGTGTTTTATTATTTTAATATATTAACCATGAGAGGCATCGGCATACTGCAGAGGATCGCAAACCCCGGTAATAGCAATTCATGTAAACTGTTTCCCTGCTTTCCCAGATGCATCCAGAGGTGTTTCCATCACTTTCTTAAGATTTTATTTGTTATTTTTAGTTGAACCAGATTTCCAAGTAAATGACCGTATGTTTTGAGCCGCATATCTATTTTTTCCCACGGCCGGAGTTTCACCCGCACATTTACAGCCGCATAAAAAATACAGCCGCACAGTTACATAGTGTGAACCTAGCCTAAAGGTGTTACACAGGCTGGGAAACCATGCCCGCTTTCTTCCAGAAACAGCACAATTCTTGTCCTCAGTTTGGGTGCAGATAATCTATTGAAGTGAATGGAGCTGAATACCACACACAACCTGAGGACAGAGGGGGCGCTATTTCTGTAGGAAAGCCTTCATGTTTTTCCAAATCCTGGATAAATCCTTTAGCATATCATATCAGATAGATAGAAAAGATCATCAATTTATGTTTAAATTCTCACTAGGGTCAAGGAGGTTGAAGTGAATCTATAGTCAGGCACATCCCTTTTTTTTTTTTTTTTTTAGGAATGTGACTTTGCGCTCCTCGTCCGTGGCGGGCGGCCGAGGAAGCGCTGAGTTTCTGTCTGTTTGCACTGAATGAATTGTGTCTAAATCGTGTTTCACTTCTCAGCCACACCTGCCTGGCCTGTCAGACTTCTGGCGGTGCGAGGGTTACTGCACTGCTATATCTGTTCAGCTGAGCTTGGTGCTGGGATCAGGGCTGCTCCAATCAGCTGCTGGACCTGATCTCTGATCCTGGATAAAAAGCAGCCAGATCCTCACTTCCCTGCTGGCTATTAGTTGTCACTAGTCCCAGCTCCCCTACTCCTTTCCCAGCGTTCCCTGTCCTTATCCCCTTGCTATTGCTCTGCCCGTGTTCTGACCTCTTGCCTGACATCTGACTATCCTCTCTCCTTCTGATTTTGTACTGCGTTGTCCGTTTGGTTTTGACCCTGCTAGCTGACTATCCTCCATTGTGTTTTGTTTGTCTGTCTACGTTTGTGTGTTCACCTACTCAGTGTAGGGACCAACTCCGTGGTTGTCCGCGACCGTTTAGGGTTGTCCGTGGCAAGTAGACAGGGACATTGGTTGGGGCAAGTTTCAGGGTTCACTGTCTTGTCCTTGTCTCTCTAGCCTGACAGAATAGCCAGCCCCCCCCCCCCCCCAAAAAAAAATAAAATATATATATATTTTTTTTTTTTTTTTTTTGCGGGTCACCCGCATCATGGATCCTGTGAAAGCTCTGGTTGAGCAAATGCAAGGTCTGAACAGGCTAGTTCAGAACCTTGCACAACAGTTGTAGAAGCAGGACTCCACACCGCGACAAGTGACCATGACCGCGGCAATGCCTCTGGAACCTCCGATTCTGCTCCCCGAAAAATTTAAAGGGGACAGGAAGGCCTTCAGGGTCTTCAAGGAAGGTTGTAAACTATTTTTTTCGTTTACGTCCCCACTCTTCAGGAAATGAGGCTCAAAGAGTCGGCATTGTCATGTCTCTCTTGCAGGGTCCTCCTCAGGAGTGGGCTTTTTCGTTACCTCCTGATTCTATTGAATTATCTTCAGTGGACCAATTTTTTGATGCCCTGGGGTTACTATATGATGACCCAGACAGAACCGCTGTGGCAGAGCGACAGTTGACTTCTCTGAGACAGGGTAAGAGACCCGTAGAGGAGTACCGTGCAGAATTCCGGCAGTGGTGGGTTCCTTCAGGGTGGAACGATCCAGCATTGAGGTGCCAATTTAGGATGGGGTTGTCTGACCAACTTAAGGACCTATTAGTGGTATACCCTACCCCTGACACGTTAGAAGGGACTATGACATTGGCGATTAGGGTGGACAGGAGACTCAGAGACAGACGTGGGGAAAAGAGCGCCTCTGATCCTTCTAAATCTCTTTCTTTTTCTAACTCTACTCCTAAGTCTAATCCTTCTGTTCCTCTGTTGTCACAAGAAGTACCCATGCAACTAGGTGCTGCTGACACCCAGACCCCACGAGCTTTTCGGCTGCAGCACAATCTCTGCCTGTACTGTGGCAAGTCTGGTCACTGGGTGAAAGAATGTCCATCCAAGCCTGGTCACTGGGTGAAAGAAGGTCCATCCAAGCCTGGTCACTGGGTGAAAGAAGGTCCATCCAAGCCTGGTCACTGGGTGAAAGAAGGTCCATCCAAGCCTGGTCACTGGGTGAAAGAAGGTCCATCCAAGCCTGGTCACTGGGTGAAAGAATGTCCATCCAAGTCTGGTCACTGGGTGAAAGAATGTCCATCCAAGTCTGGTCACTGGGTGAAAGAATGTCCATCCAAGTCTGGTCACTGGGTGAAAGAAGGTCCATCCAAGTCTGGTCACTGGGTGAAAGAATGTCCATCCAAGCCTGGTCACTGGGTGAAAGAATGTCCATCCAAGCCTGGTCACTGGGTGAAAGAAGGTCCATCCAAGCCTGGTCACTGGGTGAAAGAAGGTCCATCCAAGCCTGGTCACTGGGTGAAAGAAGGTCCATCCAAGCCTGGTCACTGGGTGAAAGAAGGTCCATCCAAGTCTGGTCACTGGGTGAAAGAAGGTCCATCCAAGTCTGGTCACTGGGTGAAAGAAGGTCCATCCAAGTCTGGTCACTGGGTGAAATGTCCATCCAAGTCTGGTCACTGGGTGAAATGTCCATCCAAGTCTGGTCACTGGGTGAAAGAAGGTCCATCCAAGTCTGGTCACTGGGTGAAAGAATGTCCATCCAAGTCTGGTCACTGGGTGAAAGAATGTCCATCCAAGTCTGGTCACTGGGTGAAAGAAGGTCCATTCAAGTCTGGTCACTGGGTGAAAGAATGTCCATCCAAGTCTGGTCACTGGGTGAAAGAAGGTCCATCCAAGTCTGGTCACTGGGTGAAAGAAGGTCCATCCAAGTCTGGTCACTGGGTGAAAGAAGGTCCATCCAAGTCTGGTCACTGGGTGAAAGAAGGTCCATCCAAGTCTGGTCACTGGGTGAAAGAAGGTCCATTCAAGTCTGGTCACTGGGTGAAAGAATGTCCATCCAAGCCTGGTCAACCGGCGAAAAGACTCCAGCGTCTGAGTGACTGTCGAGAGTCCCTCAGGCGCACAGGTACCTCTAGAAAACAAGAACAAATTGATGTTGCCCATCTCGTTGTTTTTAGGTAATACGTGTATTTCTGGGTATGCTCATGTGGATTCTGGAGCTTCTGCCAATTTTATTAGCTCTGCATTTTGGTCATGCTTGGGAAGTTTCCCTCTTCTGCTTAAATGTCCATTAACTATTACTGGCGCTGATTTTACCCCTTTTGGCCCGGGGTAAAATCCAGTTCATCACTCCGCATCTTGAGGTGCAAATTGGATCAGTTCACAAAGAAATTCTTGATTTTTTTTGGTTATGGATAACTTATCCTCTGACATTATTTTGGGTTTGCCCTGGTTGGACCAGCATAATCCTGTGTTTGACTGGTATAACAGGGAATTGATTAAATGGGGGCCAAATTGTGCTTCTCATTGTATTGCGCTGAATGTCACAGATTGTTCTCTTATGGAGGGAGCAATTCCTGAGTTTTTATCTGACTTTGCTGATGTCTTTGATGAGAAGGCTGTGGAGGTGCTACCGCCACACCGACCTTATGATTGTGCGATTGACTTGATGCCAGGGTCCAAGTATCCTAAGGGAAGAATCTTCAATCTGTCTAGACCTGAGAGGGAGGCCATGCGAGAATATATCCAGGACAGCCTTCGCAAAGGTCACATTCGTCCCTCTTGCTCTCCCTTAGGGGCTGGGTTCTTTTTTGTAGGGAAAAAAGATGGTGGTCTTAGACCTTGTATTGATTATCGTGAACTAAAAAAGATTACCATTAAGAACCAACATGTCCTTCCCCTTATTCCAGATCTATTCAATCAGATTGTGGGCGCCCAGTGGTTCTCCCAAGATTGACCTACGTGGGGCCTACAATCTGATAAGAATAAGGGAGGGAGACGAGTGGAAAACTGCCTTTAATACGCCTGAAGGGCACTTTGAATATCTGGTTATGCCATTTGAGTTAAAGGGACAGTGTCACATTTTTGATTTTTTTTTTTTAACAAAAGGTATTTAGAGAAAATAAGTGTGTTCTATTTTTTTTTTTTTTTTTTTACATTGTGCTTGAGTGTTTTTTAATCAATTTGATGCCTGCACAGGGGGCTGCCATGTTTATAGTGTCTGTGTGTGACGTCATTTCACGACACACACACAGACACTATACGGCACCTCCAGAACATTGGAGTGAACCGACGGAGTCCGTCTGGTTCACTCACACTGGAGGCTCCGTCACTGTGTACTGCGCATGTGCATAGACATGCGCAGTACACAGCTGAAGTACATGGGGCAGGGTGGTGGGGCCATTTTCGTGAAGCCACTGGCCAGCAAGAGGCACGAGAGGGGAGTAGAGAGAGACCGCACAGTGAGTGTGCTGGAGAACACTGTGCAGCTCTCCGCCCCCCTCCCCCGCATCCCCCCACCAACCGTTCAGCGCGACGCCGCAGGCCAGGCAGGGGTGGTCTGGGTAGGACAGTCCCCCCCCCGTACAGTCACCGGGCCGCTGTGAGCTTCGAGCACGGACAGGCTGTAATACACCGTCCCGGAAGCTCACAGCTGCAGCCCCTCGGTGCACGGACTTCTCTCCTGCTCTGCAACAATGATTTCACCGAGCAGGAGAGAAGTCAGTGCACCGAGGGGCTGCAGCTGTGAGCTTCCGGGACGGTGTATTACAGCCTGTCCGTGCTCGAAGCTCACAGCGGCCCGGTGACTGTACGGGGGGGGACTGTCCTACCCAGACCACCCCTGCCTGGCATGCGGCTTCGCCGGCGGTGCGCTGAACGGTTGGTGGGGGGAAGCTCAACGCGGCCCTCTAACTGTACTGGGGAGCCTCTGCCCTGCCTTCTCCTCGTGCCCCCCCCCCCCCCGGTTGCTATCCGTGCCCCCACCACCACCAGTTGCTCCCCCTGTCACCCCAGCCTCCCCCTACCCTGTCACCCCAGCCTTCTCCAGCCTCTCCCTCCTGTCACCCCAGCCTCCTCCAGCCTCTCCCCCCTGTCACCCCAGCCTCAGCCTACCCTGTCACCCCAGCCTCTCCCTCCTGTCACCCCAGCCTCTCCCTCCTGTCACCACAGCCTCCCCCTCCCCTGTCACCCCAGCCTCTCCCTCCTGTCACCCCAGCCTCTCCCTCCTGTCACCACAGCCTCCCCCTCCCCTGTCACCCCAGCCTCTCCCTCCTGTCACCCCAGCCTCTTCCAGCCTCCCCCGTCACCCCAGCCTCTTCCAGCGAACAATAGCCTGTACATACACACACACACACACACACACACACACACACACACACACACACACACACACACACACATATATATATACACACACATACACACACACACATATACATATATATATATATATATATATACACACACATATACATATATATATATATATATATATATATATATATATATATATATATAGACACACATATAGGCTACGTTCACACAACGTCAATAAACGGCCGCTAAGAAACTGCCACTATTGCTGCAATTTGACTGCAATGGCAATGCATTGAAGTCAATGGGAGGACGGACGTCCAATGCACACACCGCATTGAAAAACGGCCATTTTTCAATGCGGTGTGTGCATTGGACGTCCGTCCTCCCATTGACTTCAATGCATTGCCATTGCAGTCAGTTAAATTGTGGCAAAAACGGCCGTTTTTTAGCAGCCGTTTATTGACGTTTTGTGAACCTAGCCATATACACATTAAGGCTATGTTCACACTACGTAAGTTTCCAGCCGTAGCGTGTTCCGTGAATAAGCGGCCGGAGACTTACGTAGTTTGCGTACAATGTAAAGTATTTGATCCCGGCTGCACAGTTCACACTACGTAAGAACTTGCGCCAGGATCGTATACGGCGGCGTAAAAAATGAACCAGACCATTGTTTCGGGATGGAAATGCTGTAACTTACGCGCGTAGCGTAACATGCGGTCCCGTACGTAGTGGTGATTTCTTCTTTTTTCCACTCTTCTTTGCCGTTTCAAAAGGTTCTGTGGGGTGTCCGGGGCTAGGCGAAGCTTTCCAAGTAAAAGACCGCTGTCAGATCACTATGTATGGCGCTCGGGAAGCGTAAGTAGACTACGTACGTAGCCGGCCGCAACTAGCGTAAATCTCCGGCCGGAGTTTAACACGTATATATCCGGCCGTGAAAATATGCGGCCGGATATATACATAGTGTGAACATGGCCCTAGGCTACGTTCACACTATGTTCAACAGCATCCGTTGCATCCGTATCAGATGCAGGAACGTTCTTTATTCACAATTGATTTGGTGGCTGTGCCCGCAAATCAATTAGCCATTCACTCCAGTGCAAAGTGTGGCCGTACTGCACATTGCGCTGTGTGAACAGCTGATGTTTCCGGACGCTGTTCAGTGAACAGTGTCCGGAAATAATGTCCAGGAACATTATTCTAACGCCCGTTCTAAAGATCGGGCGTTAGAATAACGCTATGTCAACACAACGGGCGACATTGCATTGACTTCAATGCAATGCCACCCCTGCAGTAAAGAACGGACACTGAGGCAATTGCAATCAGCATCTGTTCTTTACTACAAAATGACGTTATGTGAACATAGCCATACACACATATATATATATATATATATATACACACACATCTCTATCTATCATCTCCTATCTATCTATCTTTCTATCTATCTATGGCTGCGTGCACACTACGGAAATGCCGCGTATAACCCGCGGCGTATTCCGTCGCTCGTCCCCGCCCGTGCCATAGACATGTCAATTCTTTTGACGGAATGCAGAATCCGCCCGTGCACTAAACAGTGTCTATGTCACGGACGGAAATGCGGGTTATACGCGGCAATTCCGTAGTGTGCACGCACCCTATCTGTGTAATGTGTGACACAGCGGACACCAGAGAACAATACTCTGGTGCCTTTACTCTCCTGTATATGTATACCCTCTACCTGTGTAATGTGTGACATGAGTTGTCTGTATGAGTGTAACAATACTATGTGCATTCGGGGGATGGGCGGCTGTATGTGGTTCTGCAGTGAGTTGAGGTGTATTAGGAGGTTCTGCAGCAGCTGAGGTGTATTATCGGCTAGGGACATGCTTCTTGTATCTGTACTGCTGTGCAGACAACAACTAAATGGCTCTGCCCAACAGTACACATAATATCACCTTTCTCCTCTTTGTTCTTTTGTGAAAAGAGGGGGGAGGTGATGATGTCACAGCAGCTGAGCAGGGACTGCCTCTTTTTTTCAGCATCCCTATTTCAGGCTGCTTTTACCAGCAGTTTCCTGCTGGAGCTCCCCCTGGTGGCCATCACTGGGAAATATAGAAAATTCGATCGTTAATTTTTCATATTTCCTTACATGTAAAAAAAAATAAAAAACACATATAAATTAACAAAAAAAAATAACAAATTCACTTTTAACACTTTCAAAAAATTTTTTTACTTGCCGACACATTCCCTTTAAGCAACGTGCCGGCAGTTTTTCAACATTCTGTTAATGATGATTTCCGTAAATATCTTGGACAGTTTTTAGTAGTTTATCTTGATGACATTTTAATCTTCTCTCCTGATTGGGCCTCACACATAGGTCATGTTCGTAAGGTTATGGAATTGCTCAGATTGAACCATCTGTACGCTAAATTGTCCAAATGCCAGTTTGGGATGCAAAAAGTCTCTTTTTTTGGGTTACATTATTATCCCTAATTCCTTCTGTATGGATCCCCTGAAAGTGGCTGCTATTGAGAAATGGGAACGACCTACTAGTCTTAAGGCCCTAAAACGGTTTTTAGGATTTGCCAATTATTATAGAAAATTTATTAAGGGCTTCTCGGGCATTGCCAAACCACTGACTGACTTAACCAGAAAAGGAGCTGATCTTGTGAACTGGAGTCCCGAAGCTGTACAGGCATTTGGACAGTTGAGAAAATGTTTTTCTGAGGCCCCAGTGCTTATTCAGCCGGATTTAGATCAGCTATTCATCATCGAGGTAGATGCTTCAGAAGTGGTGGTTGGAGCGGTCCTCTCACAAGGTTCCGAGACCCTCACTAATCTTAGACCAGTAGCCTATTTTTCAAGGAAGTTCTCCAAAACTGAGTGTAATCATGACATTGGTAACAGGGAGTTGTTGGCCATTAAATGGGCCTTTGATGAGTGGAGACACTTCCTTGAAGGGGCTAAACATAAGGTCAGGGTTTTAACTGATCATAATAAACTCTTGTACCTTGATAAAGCTAAGCGCCTTGACAGGCAAGGTGGGCGTTATTTTTTACTAGGTTCTATTTTGAAATTACCTTCCGTCCGGGTTCTAAAGGGCCTATTCCACGGGTCTTTTAAGAGGAGCAAACGAGCGCTCTCAGCTCTCCTCGTTCCCCGCTCGCTGCCGCCGCCATTCATCGCGGCAGCAGCGAACGGGTGAGTGCGGGAGGGGGCGGCGGGGAGCTGAGGGGGCGGCGGGGAGCTGCGGGGGGGCTGCCCGGGGGATCGCTGATCGTCCAGGCAGCCCATAGGATATAGCGTCTGCTGCCGACGCTCCTATTCAACAGAGCGACGGCAGCAGATCGCTGCTATATCAGTTGCTTGTTTTTCAACATGTTGAAAAACAAGCGACTGCAACGATCAGCCGACATGAACAATGTCGGCTGATCGTTGCACTCTATTCCACGGGACGATTATCGTCCGTAGCGGCAAAAGGCCCTTGAGAATGTCCGAGCTGATGCTCTGTCTCGCAGCTCTGAGACCAGCAATGCCCCCAGGAAAGAACCTGAAACTATTTTAGCACCAGGTGTGGTCGTTGCCACCCTCCAACCTGACCTTGCCGCCCAGGTGGTAGATTCACAATCCCTAGCTTCTAGGAACATCCCGGAGGGGAAACTCCTTGTACCCCCCAACCTTCGACTCTTAAAGAGACCCTCTGTTCAGTTTTAGCAGGTCACCCGGGAATTGCTGGCACAAAGTATCTGCTCTCACCGTATTATTGGTGGCCGTCTTGGGCCAGGGATACTAAACTGTTTGTTGAGGCCTGTGAGGTCTGTGCCAGGTCCAAGGTTCCTCGTAGATTACCTGAAGGCCTTATACATCCTCTCCCTTTGCCCAAGAGACCTTGGACCCACATTTTGATGGATTTTATCACTGACTTGCCACCCTCAAAAGGGTAGACTGTTATCTGGGTCATAACTGATAGATTTTCTAAAATGTGCCATCTGATTCCCCTTAAGAAACTCCCTAATGCACGTACGTTAGCATCTCTGTTCATCAATCACATTTTACGACTTCATGGGGTTCCAGAGAACATTGTATCTGATAGAGGGGTGCAGTTTGTGTCTAAGTTATGGAGGGAGTTCTGTGGTTAATTGGGGACTTCGTTGTCATTTTCATCTGCCTTCTATCCTCAGACTAATGGGCAGACTGAAAGAGTCAACCAATCATTAGAACAATTTCTAAGATGCTTTGTTTCTAGTGCCCAGGACAAATGGAAGGAGTATTTGTCCTTGGCAGAATTCGCCCTCAATAATAGGGAAAATCATTCTACTAAAATGTCGCAGTTTTTCTGCAATTATGGTTTTAATCCGAGGTTTTCATCTGCGCATGGTGCTGAGTCTGTTAACCCGTCAGCTGAAAATACCTATAGAAGACTGTGCACAGTCTGGGCCCAAGCTCGTGAGAACTTGGTTAAAGCCCAGGAATTATCTAAAAAAACAAGCCAACAAAAGATGCATATCTGGCCCAGAATACCTAGTGGGTGACAAGGTGCGGCTTTCCACCAAAAACTTGAAACTTAGGGTTCCGTCTGGAAAGCTGGGACCCAAATATATTGGTCCATATACCATCACTGACAACCCTGTTTCTTTCAGGTTGCAATTGCCAAGAGTCATGAAAATTCATAATGTGTTCCATAAGGCTCTATTGAAAAGGTATATCACTCCTGTGTTGGCGTCTATTCCTCCAGATCCCCATGTCATATCACTCTCGCCGGGTGCAGAACTTCAATACCTCATTCATTGGAAGGGGTTCGGCCCAGAAGGATGGACTTGGGAGACAAGCCGAGATGTCCACGCTCCCCGTCTCATTAGACAATTTCATAAGTGTAACCCCTCTAAGCCGGGTCCTTTGAGTGAGGGTCCTGAGGCCCCTCATAAGAGGAAGCGCTAAGTTTCTGTCTGTTTGCACTGAATGAATTGTGTCTGAATTGTGTTTTACTTTTCAGCCACACCTGCCTTGCCTGTCAGACTTCTGGCGGTGCAGGGGTTACTGTCCAGCTGAGCTTGGTGCCGGGATCAGGGCTGCTCCAATCAGCTGCCGGACCTGGTCTCTGATCCAGGATAATAAGCAGTCAGATCCTCACTTCCCTGCTGGCTATTAGTTGTCACTAGTCCCAGCTCCCTGCTCCTTTCCCAGCATTCCCTGTCCTTATCCCCTTGCTATTGCTCTGCCCGTGTTCTGACCTCTTGCCTGACATCTGACTATCCGCTCTCCTTCTGATTTTGTACTGCGTTGTCCGTTTGGTTTTGACCCTGCTAGCTGACTATCCTCCATTGTGTTTTGTTTGTCTGTCTACGTTTGTGTGTTCACCTACTCAGTGTAGGGACCAACTCCGTGGTTGTCCGCGACCGTTTAGGGCCGTCCGTGGCAAGTAGGCAGGAAACATTGGTTGGGGCAAGTTCAGGGTTCACTGTCTTGTCCTTGTCTCTCTAGCCTGACACTCAATCCTTTTTCTAAACTATGCCTGCGTCCCATACTCTGCGCTGTTACTCTATGCAGGGGGGTTTCCATCATGTCCCCCCCTTTCCCTTCTTCCTCCTGTAACATATATAAAGGTTTCCATCATGTCCCCCCCTTTCCCTTCTTCCCCTTGTAACATATATAAAGGTTTCCATCATGCCCCCCCTTTCCCTTCTTCCTCCAGTAACATATATAAAGGTTTCCATCATGTCCTCCCCTTTCCCTTCTTCCTCCTGTAACATATATAAAGGTTTCCATCATGTCCCCCCCTTTCCCTTCTTCCTCCTGTAACATATATAAAGGTTTCCATCATGTCCCCCCCTTTCCCTTCTTCCTCCTGTAACATATATAAAGGTTTCCATCATGTCCCTCCTTTCCCTTCTTCCTCCTGTAACATATATAAAGGTTTCCATCATGTCCCTCCTTTCCCTTCTTCCTCCTGTAACATATATAAAGGTTTCCATCATGTCCTCCCTTTCCCTTCTTCCCTCCTGTAACATATATAAAGGTTTCCATCATGTCCCCCCCTTTCCCTTCTTCCTCCTGTAACATATATAAAGGTTTCCATCATGTCCCTCCTTTCCCTTCTTCCTCCTGTAACATATATAAAGGTTTCCATCATGTCCTCCCTTTCCCTTCTTCCCCCTGTAACATATATAAAGGTTTCCATCATGTCCCCCCCTTTCCCTTCTTCCTCCTGTAACATATATAAAGGTTTCCATCATGTCCCTCCTTTCCCTTCTGCGATGCCCTGGCCCCTGGGGGCCACTTCCGCAGTGCTGGTGTTATGAGCGGGCAATGACCGGGGCAGCTGCAGGGGTTATACTTGTCACGGTATAGGCCTGAGGGCGGCACAGCTGTAGGGCCGGTCTGTGGAATCTGCGGGTGATGATGGGCATGCGATTCTTCGCTGCACTTAGTCAGGGCACCAGTTAGTGGACACCAATGCCAGGGTTCAGTAACAGCGGTTTTATTATAGATGAGGTAACTAGTAGCAACAGTTCTGTCCGGATACAACCGGGTATATAGCAGGCTTTGACAAATAAAGCAGGAGTGGTGCTGCATAGGCTGTGAGAATACGTGCCGGATGATGGGAGTAGGAGTATGAGAGGAATAGCGTTGCTGGGTGGATTAGCTTGAGAATAATACTTGCTGTGAATCCTTGCAGCGATGAGGAGAGATAACGGAATGACACCCAGATGAGAGAGAAGACTCCGGACACTTGAGCAGGCAGAAACAGCCGAAGACTGGTATATAGCAGCAGACTTAGTCACTCTTCTGTGGGAGAGGATAGAACCACACAACCTCCTTGCTTGGAAGCAGGGGGAAGACTAACTTGTTAGCAGGAAGTGGGAGGTCACATGGTTGCTCCTGGCCAGAGCTAGTCGGCCATTGGAGGAACCATGGTTACAGGTCACGTGATCAACAGCCTTGCATACCACTGTACACTGTAATACACAGGAACACATGAGAATACACATGAAAATGCACAAAATACTAGGGGAAAACCAGCAGCAGTTGCAGTGCAAACACTTACCAGAACAGGCATTGACACAGCAAGAGAAATGGCCATAATAGGAGTAGTAGTCTGCATGTTCTGGGACACTGCACTTCTTCCTCCTGTAACATATATAAAGGTTTCCATCATGCCCCCTTTCCCTTCTTCCTCCTGTAACATATATAAAGGTTTCCATCATGTCCTCCCTTTCCCTTCTTCCCCCTGTAACATATATAAAGGTTTCCATCATGTCCTCTCCTTTCCCTTCTTCCCCCTGTAACATATATAAAGGTTTCCATCATGTCCTCTCCTTTCCCTTCTTCCCCCTGTAACACATATAAAGGTTTCATCATGTCCCCCTTTCCCTTCTTCCTCCTGTAACATATATAAAGGTTTCCATCATGTCCCCCCTTTCCCTTCTTCCTCCTGTAACATATATAAAGGTTTCCATCATGTTCTTCCTTTTCCCTTCTTCCTCCTGTAACAAATATAAAGGTTTCCATCATGTCCTCCCTTTCCCTTCTTCCCTCCTGTATATAAAGGTTTCCATCATGTCCTTCCTTTCCCTTCTTCCTCCTGTAACATATATAAAGGTTTCCATCATGTCCCCCCCTTTCCCTTCTTCCTCCTGTAACATATATAAAGGTTTCCATCATGTCCCTCCTTTCCCTTCTTCCTCCTGTAACATATATAAAGGTTTCCATCATGTCCCCCTTTCCCTTCTTCCTCCTGTAACATATATAAAGGTTTCCATCATGTCCTCCCTTTCCCTTCTTCCTCCTGTAACAAATATAAAGGTTTCCATCATGTCCCCCCCTTTCCCTTCTTCCTCCTGTAACAAATATAAAGGTTTCCATCATGTCCCCCCCTTTCCCTTCTTCCCTCCTGTATATAAAGGTTTCCATCATGTCCTCCCTTTCCCTTCTTCCCTCCTGTATATAAAGGTTTCCATCATGTCCTTCCTTTCCCTTCTTCCTCCTGTAACATATATAAAGGTTTCCATCATGTCCCCCCCTTTCCCTTCTTCCTCCTGTAACATATATAAAGGTTTCCATCATGTCCCTCCTTTCCCTTCTTCCTCCTGTAACATATATAAAGGTTTCCATCATGTCCCCCTTTCCCTTCTTCCTCCTGTAACATATATAAAGGTTTCCATCATGTCCTCCCTTTCCCTTCTTCCTCCTGTAACATATATAAAGGTTTCCATCATGTCCTCCCTTTCCCTTCTTCCGCCTGTAACATATATAAAGGTTTCCATCATGTTCTCCCTTTCCCTTCTTCCTCCTGTAACATATATAAAGGTTTCCATCATGTTCCACTTTCCCTTCTTCCTCCTGTAACATATATAAAGGTTTCCATCATGTTCTCCCTTTCCCTTCTTCCTCCTGTAACATATATAAAGGTTTCCATCATGTCCCCCTTTCCCTTCTTCCTCCTGTAACATATATAAAGGTTTCCATCATGTCCCCCTTTCCCTTCTTCCTCCTGTAACATATATAAAGGTTTCCATCATGTCCTCCCTTTCCCTTCTTCCTCCTGTAACAAATATAAATGTTTCAATCATGTCCCCCCCCCTTTCCCTTCTTCCTCCTGTAACATATATAAAGGTTTCCATCATGTCCCCCCCCTTTCCCTTCTTCCTCCTGTAACATATATAAAGGTTTCCATCATGTCCCCCCCTTTCCCTTCTTCCTCCTGTAACATATATAAAGGTTTCCATCATGTCCTTCCTTTCCCTTCTTCCTCCTGTAACATATATAAAGGTTTCCATCATGTCCTCCCTTTCCCTTCTTCCCCCTGTAACATATATAAAGGTTTCCATCATGTCCCCTCCTTTCCCTTCTTCCTCCTGTAACATATATAAAGGTTTCCATCATGTCCCCCCTTTCCCTTCTTCCTCCTGTAACATATATAAAGGTTTCCATCATGTCCCTCCTTTCCCTTCTTCCTCCTGTAACACATATAAAGGTTTCCATCATGTCCCTTTCCCTTCTTCCTCCTGTAACATATATAAAGGTTTCCATCATGTCCCCCCTTTCCCTTCTTCCTCCTGTAACACATATAAAGGTTTCCATCATGTCCCTTTCCCTTCTTCCTCCTGTAACATATATAAAGGTTTCCATTATGTCCTCCCTTTTCTCTCCTTCCCTCTGGAGATATACAGCCTAGCAAACCATTATATATATATTATATATACAGCCTGGGAAATTATATTTGTATAGTCCAGCATACCTTTATACCAATATATATATATATATATATATATAGGGGAAGGAGGGCAGTTCGGGGGAAGGCTGATGTCAGAGAGGGAGACAGTGCCATATAGTGGCAGCCGTCACCTCTTCTCAGTCACTTCAGTGGGCAGGGTTAGAAGCCCTTTGAAGCCCATTGAAGAGACAAATCCCCGACACAGATGGTGGGGGCCAGGAGCAGGGAGCATTGTCGGAGTTGACTCAGTTTTGATGATTTTATGCATGCAGAGTGTGAGGGCACCTAAAAGAAAAACTGCTAAATCCATAATAACTATAACTACATTGGAAGGATTGAAAGCTATGGGTGGGCAAGTTGTTAATGCAAAAATTATTTTGGGGGGAATGCCCCTTTAACCCTTAGTAGCTTCTCTAGCAGCACCTTATGGGGAACTGAATAAAGGCTTTGCTAAAGTCCAGATAGGCGATATCCCAGATGAGAACACTGCCGGCTGCTAGTGAAAGCGCTCAATGCAGTGAAATCCTAGGTGCATTGCCCCCTGAGAAACATGAATATGCAAAAGAAAAGCCCATGGATCCTCACTGAAGAGTCTCGAAACTCAGGACTAGCCAGATATCCCTCCGGGAAGGATTTCACTGCTTCAGTGCTTTCACTAGTAGCCAAAAGAAAATCTAAGACAGCGCTCATAGCGTAACTCAGGGCTGAAGTGGTGAAAGTAAGCAGATAGAACTCTCACCTGAGCAGGTTGTGCTGATGTAAGGCCCAACTCTTACTGATAGCATGGGAATGAACCGCAGCCACTCCCGACTAAGACAGTCCGTATCCTCCTCCACTCCAAGGCGGGTAAAACAGGCGCAGGTCCAAGAGGTAACAGTGATGTAAAAGTCATAAAATTTATTAAAAGAATTATGCCAGCGACACAACACGTTTCGAGACCGCTCCGGTCTCTCTATCAAGTGTTTTACCCGCCTTGGAGTAGAGGAGGATACTGACTGTCTTCACTAGCAGCCGGCAGTGTTGTTGTTTGGCCGGTCTCCCTGAGATCAGCAATCTGTTTCTCTTATGGCTCTACTAGGCATTGCTCCCACCTAGCCAGAATCCTGCTCCACACTGATGAGGGGAAACACCCCGAACAGCTGTCTGTGGATGGTTACCCTGGGGCGGCTGTATGTGGATGAATATCTGGCTTTGTTTTTTCCCTTGTCATTACATTGACTTATAGGGCCAGTTAATATGGTGGTTTTGGTGGTTTCCTAACAGGAGCTGCCCCTTGGCTGGGTCCTTCCCGGAGGGATATCTGGCTAGTCCTGTGTTTCGAGACTCTTCAATGAGGATCCATGGGCTCTTCTTCTACAGACATCCTGTTATACAACAGACTGATATATATCATTGTGGAAACCTGTCAGTAAGACAATACTATGTAAGCTACAGACATCATGTTATACAGCAGACTGAGATATATATATATATATATATATATATATATATATATATATATATATATATACACACACAAGGGAAGACGTCAGTAAGACAATGCTATGTAACCTACAGACATCATGTTATAGGGCAGATTGATATACTGTATATCATTGTGGGAACAGATTCAGTGTAACCTGCTGATTGGAATCCCTGATCATTCTGTTTTAAGCAGTCCAGTGGGCGGAGTCACTCAATCACAGGGCCACCCACTGGACTCTAGAAAAATCAGAGATTTCAATTGTTACATGACAAGTTATACAGAATAAAGTTCTATATCAATCCACTCAGCTCCTTCTGCTCTATAACATGATGCCGATAGCTTAGGTGTTCATGGTGGTGGCTTCCCTTTAAGCTTATCTTACCTGCCCTTTACCCTGAGCACTAGGTGTAGGTTTCTAGATTTACCTGGGTTTCCAATATTTGATCATTTATCTGGTCAGTTTTAGTGGACACCAAAGAAGAGCTTCATATTTTAGCTTGACACCAGCTCTGAATTTTTATAAGGTTGTTCGATGTGGTCTGCATAATAAGTTTGTTTCTAATATGAATGGCATATTGAAATGATCACTACATGTGGGTCTGAATATTAAACCAGACATTGGACATTGGTCTGAATTAGAGATGAGCGAACCTGGAGCAGCTGGAGTCCATCCGAACCCGAGCATTCGGCATGTGATTAGCGGTGGCTGCTGAACTTGGATAACGCTCTAAGGTTGTCTGGAAAACGTGGATACAGCCAATGACTATATCCATGTTTTCCACATAGCCCTAGGGCTTTATCCAACTTCAGCAGCCACCGCTAATCAAATGCCGAATGCTGGGGTTTAGATGGATTCCAGCTGCTCCAGGGTCGCTCATCTCTAGTCTGAATATTTAAAGTGCCACTGTCGTTTAATTATTTTTTTGCAACGATTTTAAGAAACTTTGTAATTGGGTTTATTTTATCATAAAAAAGCAGTTTGAAGCTCTCCCCCCTGTCTTCATCATTGTGTATGGAGAGGGGAGGGGTGGAGGGAGATGAGGCACCAAAACAGGACAACAAAGCGTTCATTTACAGCTACATCACTGGCTATCTCCTCTGACAGTCAGCACTGACCTCTCTGACCTCTGCAGCTTTCATGGAGCTCCCGGTTGTGTAATCCTTTGTTCTCTGCTCTCTACTGCCAACTCATCTCCCTCCTTCCCCTCCCCTCTCTATAGAACAGACAGGGTTGTGTCTGATGCAACAAGTCCCAATTTCCTGATATTTAGCAGTGAATGAGGGAGTGGGGGGACCGAGGAAAAGGCTTTCTGAATGCAGATAATGGCAGATTTGCCTAATAAACCCAATTAAAATGTTTCTTAAAATTGTCTGGACTATTGATTTCTGCAAAAATAAATAAATAATAATAAAAAAAAAATATATATAAAATGTGTGACAGTGACTCTTTAACTACACATCCATTTAAGTCTATGGCCCATAGCAAACAATCACAGCTCAGCTTTCATTCTCAAATTGCTGTAGTAAAACCAAAGTGGGCTGTGATTGGCTGCTCAGAGTGATAAGTTAAGGCCTGTATGCTACACTGGCCGTGACAACAATACTTGGCCATTAGGGTCACTAAGATTTTACATTCAGTGACGGAGGTGTAGCTTGCACATCTATGGTCCGGTATGTTAGGTGAAGCAACTCTACATCCCCCAACATATTAACATGTACCTTAGCAGGTGTACCAGTAACATACTCCACCTTCCATGGTCACTTAAAGGGAATCTGTCAGCACCCGGGCCCTACCTAAGGTGCTGACAGTCCTCTAATGAGCATGGGGCCTTTTGGTAATTTGTCCGTGGATTATGCACAATCCTACTGTAATCAAGTGTCAAAGAGGAGTTGTTTGTTACCCCGAGACCAAAACTCCATCACATTTAGGCTCAGAGATTCACCTATATCTGAGTGTTTCTTTCAGACATAACCTGCCTACAGAGGAGTGATCTGCAATCAGATCAGCAGAGACACTGGCTGACAGCTGAGCGAGCAGGAGGCCGGGCATCAGAGACACTGGCTGACAGCTGAGCGAGCAGGAGGACGGGCAGCAGAGACACTGGCTGACAGCTGAGCGAGCAGGAGGCCGGGCGGCAGAGATACTGACAGCTGAGCGAGCAGGAGGCCGGGCGGCAGAGACACTGGCTGACAGCTGAGCGAGCAGGAGGCCGGGTAGCAGAGACACTGACTGACAGCTGAGCGAGCAGGAGGCCGGGCGGCAGAGACACTGGCTGACAGCTGAGCGAGCAGGAGGCCGGGCAGCAGAGATACTGACAACTGAGCAGGCAGGAGGCCGGGCAGCAGAGACACTGGCTGACAGCTGAGGGAGCAGGAGGCCGGGCAGCAGAGACACTGGCTGACAGCTGAGCGAGCAGGAGGCCGGGTAGCAGAGACACTGGCTGACAGCTGAGCGAGCAGGAGGCCGGGCAGCAGAGACACTGGCTGACAGCTGAGCGAGCAGGAGGCCGGGCAGCAGAGACACTGGCTGACAGCTGAGCGAGCAGGAGGCCGGGCGGCAGAGACACTGGCTGACAGCTGAGCGAGCAGGAGGCCGGGTAGCAGAGACACTGGCTGACAGCTGAGCGAGCAGGAGGCCGGGTAGCAGAGACACTGGCTGACAGCTGAGCAAGCAGGAGGCCGGTCAGCAGAGATACTGACAGCTGAGCAGGCAGGAGGCCGGGCGGCAGAGACACTGACTGACAGCTGAGCGAGGAGGCTGGGTAGCAGAGACACTGGCTGACAGCTGAGCGAGCAGGAGGCCGGGCAGCAGAGATACTGACAGCTGAGCGAGCAGGAGGCCGGGCGGCAGAGACACTGGCTGACAGCTGAGCAAGCAGGAGGCCGGTCAGCAGAGATACTGACAGCTGAGCGAGCAGGAGGCCGGGCAACAGAGACACTGGCTGACAGCTGAGCGAGCAGGAGGCCGGGCGGCAGAGACACTGGCTGACAGCTGAGCGAGCAGGAGGCCGGGCGGCAGAGACACTGGCTGACAGCTGAGCGAGCAGGAGGCCGGGCGGCAGAGACACTGGCTGACAGCTGAGCGAGCAGGAGGCCGGGCGGCAGAGACACTGGCTGACAGCTGAGCGAGCAGGAGGCCGGGTAGCATTGATTATTCATGGAGAAGAGGGAGGAGGAAGGAGCGGCGAGGCGGCCAGAGTGCAGCACTAACAACTCCTCTGTGACACTTCATTACAGTAGGAGACCCGAGATTATGCATAATCCACTGCACAGACACATTACCAAAAGGCACCATGCTCACTAGGAGACTGTCAGCTACAGCACACTGTCACCCCCTCAGGTACAGCTACAGCACACTGTCATCCCTCAGGTACAGCTACAGCACACTGTCATCCCTCAGGTACAGCTACAGCACACTGTCACCACCTCAGGTACAGCTACAGCACACTGTCATCCCTCAGGTACAGCTACAGCACACTGTCACCACCTCAGGTACAGCTACAGCACACTGTCATCCCTCAGGTACAGCTACAGCACACTGTCACCAACTCAGGTACAGCTACAGCGCACGGTCACCTCCTCAGGTACAGCTACAGCCAGGGCCGTATTTACCACTAGGCACCCGTGGTCCGGTGCCTAGGGCGGCGCCCAGCAGGGGGCGGCACCCGCAGGGAACAATATTTTTTTTTTTCTAAAAAAAATTTTTTCTTTTACCCCCGCCGCCGTAGGCACTGGCCCACGGGTGCCTGGTCCGCGACCGGGGGGGGGGGGGGTGTGTTGTGCCGCTTCGTTCCGGTGAGCTTCCGGCACACGCTGCCTCTATCACTGGCCGGAAGCTCACAGCTGCAGCCCTGCGGTCCTTCTCTCCTGCTCGGCAGCGGCGCACGTGACGTCATCGCGCCGAGCAGGAGGGAAGTTCCTGGACCGCGGGGCTGCAGCTGTGAGCTTCCGGCCAGTGATAGAGGCAGCGTGTGCCGGAAGCTCACCGGACCAAAGCTGCATGGGAAGGGGGGACCTGCCAAGCCTGCCTCACCTGCCTCTGCTCCCCCGGCCGCTCCCTCTTCCCCAGCCTCTCCTCCTGTACCCCCCCCTTCCAGCCTCTCCTCCTGTACCCCCCTCCAGCCTCTCCTCCTGTACCCCCCCTTCAGCCTCTCCTCCTGTACCCCCCCTCCCGCCTCTCCTCCTGTACCCCCCCTCCAGTCTCTCCTCCTGTACCCCCCCTCCAGCCTCTCCTCCTGTACCCCTCCTCCAGCCTCTCCTCCTGTACCCCCCCTCCAGCCTCTCCTCCTGTACCCCCCCTCCAGCCTCTCCTCCTGTACCCCCCCTCCACCTCCTCTGTACCCCCCTCCAGCCTCTCCTCCTGTACCCCCCTCCAGCCTCTCCTCCTGCACCCCCCAGCCTCTCCCCCAGCCTCTCCTCCTGCACCCCACAGCCTCTCCTCCTGCACCCCACAGCCTCTCCCCCAGCCTCTTCTCCTGCACCCCCAGCCTCTCCTCCTGCACCCCCCAGCCTCTCCCCCAGCCTCTTCTCTTGCAACCCCAGCCTCTCCTCCAGCCTCTTCTCCTGCACCCCAGCCTCTCCTCCAGCCTCTCCTACTGCACCCCACAGCCTCTCCTCCAGCCTCTCCTACTGCACCCCACAGCCTCTCCTCCTTCACCCCCAGCCTCTCCTCCTGCACCCCAAACCCTCTCCTCCTGCACCCCCCAGCCTCTCCTTTTGCACCCCCCAGCCTCTCCCCCAGCCTCTTCTCCTGCACCCCACAGCCTCTCCCCGAGACTCTTCTCCTGCACCCCCCAGCCTCTCCTCCTGCACCCCACAGCCTCACCCAGCCTCTTCTCCTGCACCCCTCAGCCTCTCCTCCTGCACCCCACAGCCTCTTCTCCTGCACCCCCAGCCTCTCCTCCAGCCTCTCCTACTGCACCCCACAGCCTCTCCTCCTGCCTCCCACAGCCTCTCCCTCAGCCTCTCCTCATGCACCCCCAGCCTCTCCCCCAGCCTCTTCTCCTGCACCCCCAGCCTCTCCTCTAGCCTCTTCTCCTGCACCCCCAGCCTCTCCTACTGCACCCCCCAGCCTCTCCTCCTGCACCCCCAGCCTCTCCTCCTGCACCCCCCAGCCTCTCCTCCTGCACCCCCCAGCCTCCTCTCCTGCACCCCTAGCCTCTCCTCCAGCCTCTTCTCCTGCACCCCAGCCTCTCCTCCAGCCTATCCTCCTGCACCCCCAGCCTCTCCTCCAGCCTCTCCTCCTGCACCCCAGCCTCTCCTCCTGCACCCCACAGCCTCTCCACCAGCACCCCCAGCTGCTCTCCCGGCCCCCCAGCTGCTCCTCCTGCCCCCCATCTTCTCCCCCTGCCCCATCTGCTCCTCCGCCTGTCCCCATCTTCTCCCCCTGCCACCCCAGCTACCCAATCTTCTCCCTGCCACCCCAGCTGCTCCTCCTGCCCCCCATCTACTCCCCCTGCCACCCCAGCTGCTGCCCCCGAGCTGATCCCTCTGCCCCACATTGCTCCCTCTGCCCCCCATCTGCTCCTCCCTCTGCCTCCCCAGATTCTCCCTCTGCCACCCCTAGCTGCTCCCCCTCCCCGTCACCCCAGCTGCTTTCCTTCCCCCTGTCACCCCAGCGGCTTCCCCTGCCACCCCCAGCTGCCTCCCTTCCCCTGCCACCCCCAGCTGCCTCCCTTCCCCTGCCACCCCCAGCTGCCTCCCTTCCCCAGTCACCCCAGCTGCCTCCCTTCCCCAGTCACCCCCAGCTGCCTCCCTTCCCCAGTCACCCCCAGCTGCCTCCCTTCCCCAGTCACCCCCAGCTGCCTCCCTTCCCCAGTCACCCCCAGCTGCCTCCCTTCCCCAGTCACCCCCAGCTGCCTCCCTTCCCCAGTCACCCCCCCAGCTGCCGCCCTTCCCCAGTCCCCCCCCAGCTGCCTCCCTTCCCCAGTCACCCCCAGCTGCCTCCCTTCCTCAGCCCCCCCCAGCTGCCCGCTTGCAGACAAGTTGTGGTCGGAGAAGTCTTCTTGATTGCTGCGCCAGATGAAGAAGAAAGCAAAAAGTGAGCGACGGCAATCGGAGAAAGAAGACGTCACCTGTGAGTCATTAGTAACTGCACTGTAATCACTTCTATAGTGTGCAGAGCCTGTGTACCATTGGGGTCTAAATGGGTCAGTGTATTGTTTGCGGTAGTGTACTGACACAGCCCTGCGGTCACTACAGTACACTAGCGCAAACTTTTAAACTAGGACCCAACTACAACAGCCGCAGGCACTACAACTCCCAGCATTGCTGAGGGCTGCAGACTGTCAGTAAATGCTGGGAGTTGTAGTGCCTGCAGCTGTTGTAGTTGGGTCCTAGGTGCATTATACACTGGATGCTTTGTAGCATATAAGAATACATAGATCTGTGGGGCTCAGTGTAGGGAAGTGACCCCAGAACATCACTAATAGGGGATAGGGGGGATGTTTTTATTCTATCCCCTATTAGTGATGTTCTGGGGTCACTTCCCTGCACTGAGCCCCCACAGATCTATGTATTCTTATATGCTACAAAGCATCCAGTGTATAATGCACCTAGGACCCAACTACAACAGCCGCAGGCACTACAACTCCCAGCATGTACTGACGGTCTGCAGCCCTCAGAGTATGCTGGGAGTTGTAGTACAGTGTAGACAGATGTATTGCTGGACCTTCAGGGCTGTTGTCACCCACAGATTGCAGCCACCAGGAGCCTCTGCACACAGTGATTTATTACAGGGTTGTCCTCTCAGAGACTCATACCCTGAGAGCTGTATAAATGGAGGGATTTGTCACAAATACAGATGAATTCAGGAAAGGACGGGGTCAGCATGTCGTGTCTCACTGGTTGTATATTGGTGGCTCCAGGTCCCCCAGTCCCACACTGGACAGAACCAGTCCCCAAACTAAGATGTCCCCGGCCTCCGTCCTTCCTCCATCACATTTGCTTGAAGAGAAGAGCGGGCATCAAGCAGAGCGACACCCAAGTGCCAGGGTATATACCATGCATGTACAGTAACGGCGCGGCGGGGGTGGGGGGGGGGGGGGGGGGGGTGAGGGGGGGCGCCTCTGCGTGCAAAGTGCCTAGGGCAGCATAAACTCTAAATACCGGCCTGGCTACAGCACACTGTCACCTCCTCAGGTACAGATACAGCGCACTGTCACTGCCTCAGGTACAGCTACAGCACACTGTCACCTCCTCAGGTACAGATACAGCGCACTGTCACCGCCTCAGGTACAGCTACAGCACACTGTCACCTCCTCAGGTACAGATACAGCGCACTGTCACCGCCTCAGGTACAGCTACAGCACACTGTCACCCCCTCAGGTACAGCTACAGCACACTGTCACCACCTCAGGTACAGCTACAGCACACTGTCACCCCCTCAGGTACAGATACAGCACACTGTCACCACTACAGCTACAGCTACAGCACACTGTCACCACCTCAGGTACAGCTACAGCACACTGTCACCACCTCAGGTACAGCTACAGCACACTGTCACCACCTCAGGTACAGCTACAGCACACTGTCACCACCTCAGGTAGAGCTACAGCACACTGTCACCACCTCAGGTACAGCTACAGCACACTGTCACCACCTCAGCTACAGCTACAGCACACTGTCACCAACTCAGCTACAGCTACAGCACACTGTCACCACCTCAGGTACAGCTACAGCACACTGTCACCTCCTCAGGTACAGCTACAGCACACTGTCACCACCTCAGGTACAGCTACAGCACACTGTCACCACCTCAGGTACAGCTACAGCACACTGTCACCACCTCAGGTACAGCTACAGCACACTGTCACCTCCTCAGGTACAGGTACAGCACACTGTCACCACCTCAGGTACAGCTACAGCACACTGTCACCCCCTCAGGTACAGCTACAGCACACTGTCACCTCCTCAGGTACAGCTACAGCACACTGTCACCACCTCAGGTACAGCTACAGCACACTGTCACCACCTCAGGTACAGCTACAGCACACTGTCACCTCCTCAGGTACAGCTACAGCACACTGTCACCACCTCAGGTACAGCTACAGCACACTGTCACCGCCTCAGGTACAGCTACAGCACACTGTCATCGCCTCAGGTACAGATACAGCACACTGTCACCACCTCAGGTACAGATACAGCTACAGCACACTGTCATCACCTCAGGTACAGCTACAGCACACTGTCACCCCCTCAGGGAGATACAGCACACTGTCACCCCCTCAGGTACAGCTACAGCACACTGTCACCACCTCAGGTAGAGCTACAGCACACTGTCACCACCTCAGGTACAGCTACAGCACACTGTCACCACCTCAGCTACAGCTACAGCACACTGTCACCCCCTCAGGTACAGCTACAGCACACTGTCACCCCCTCAGGTACAGCTACAGCACACTGTCACCACCTCAGGTACAGCTACAGCACACTGTCACCACCTCAGGTACAGCTACAGCACACTGTCACCACCTCAGCTACAGCTACAGCACACTGTCACCCCCTCAGGTACAGCTACAGCACACTGTCACCCCCTCAGGTACAGCTACAGCACACTGTCACCACCTCAGGTACAGCTACAGCACACTGTCACCACCTCAGGTACAGCTACAGCACACTGTCACCACCTCAGGTACAGCTACAGCACACTGTCACCCTCTCAGGTACAGCTATAGCACACTGTCACCCCCTCAGGATCAGCTACAGCACACTGTCACCCTCTCAGGTACAGCTACAGCACACTGTCACCCCCTCAGGTACAGCTACAGCACACTGTCACCCCCTCAGGTACAGCTACAGCACACTGTCACCACCTCAGGTACAGCTACAGCACACTGTCACCCCCTCAGGTACAGCTACAGCACACTGTCACCACCTCAGCTACAGCTACAGCACACTGTCACCCCCTCAGCTACAGCTACAGCACACTGTCACCCCTCAGGTACAGCTACAGCATACTGTCACCCCCTCAGGTACAGCTACAGCACACTGTCATCACCTCAGCTACAGCTACAGCACACTGTCACCACCTCAGGTACAGCTACAGCACACTGTCACCACCTCAGGTACAGCTACAGCACACTGTCACCTCCTCAGGTACAGATACTGCACACTGTCACCCCCTCAGGTACAGCTACAGCACACTGTCACCACCTCAGGTACAGCTACAGCACACTGTCACCCCCTCAGGGGACTGCCAGCTACAGCACACTGTCACCCCCTCAGGTACAGCTACAGCACACGGTCACCCCCTCAGGTACAGCTACTGCACACTGTCACCACCTCAGGTACAGCTACAGCACACTGTCACCACCTCAGGTACAGCTACAGCACACTGTCACCGCCTCAGGTACAGCTACAGCACACTGTCATCGCCTCAGGTACAGATACAGCACACTGTCACCACCTCAGGTACAGCTACAGCACACTGTCACCACCTCAGCTACAGCTACAGCACACTGTCACCGCCTCAGGTACAGCACACTGTCACCCCCTCAGGTACAGCTACAGCACACTGTCACCCCCTCAGGGAGATACAGCACACTGTCACCCCCTCAGGTACAGCTACAGCACACTGTCACCACCTCAGGTAGAGCTACAGCACACTGTCACCCCCTCAGGTACAGCTACAGCACACTGTCACCCCCTCAGGTACAGCTACAGCACACTGTCACCACCTCAGGTACAGATACAGCACACCGTCACCGCCTCAGGTACAGCTACAGCACACTGTCACCCCCTCAGGTACAGCTACAGCACACTGTCATCGCCTCAGGTACAGCTACAGCACACTGTCACCGCCTCAGCTACAGCTACAGCACACTGTCACCACCTCAGCTACAGCTACAGCACACTGTCACCACCTCAGGTACAGCTACAGCACACTGTCACCCCCTCATGTACAGCTACAGCACACTGTCACCACCTCAGGTACAGCTACAGCACACTGTCACCACCTCAGGTACAGCTACAGCACACTGTCACCCCCTCAGGTACAGCTACAGCACACTGTCACCCCCCTCAGGTACAGCTACAGCACACTGTCACCCCCCTCAGGTACAGCTACAGCACACTGTCACCCCCTCAGGTACAGCTACAGCACACTGTCACCACCTCAGCTACAGCACACTGTCACCACCTCAGGTACAGCTACAGCACACTGTCACCGCCTCAGGTACAGCACACTGTCACCCCCTCAGGTACAGCTACAGCACACTGTCACCCCCTCAGGTACAGCTACAGCACACTGTCACCACCTCAGGTACAGCTACAGCACACTGTCACCCCCTCATGTACAGCTACAGCACACTGTCACCCCCTCAGGTACAGCTACAGCACACTGTCATCGCCTCAGGTACAGCTACAGCACACTGTCACCGCCTCAGCTACAGCTACAGCACACTGTCACCACCTCAGGTACAGCTACAGCACACTGTCACCACCTCAGGTACAGCTACAGCACACTGTCACCACCTCAGGTACAGCTACAGCACACTGTCACCACCTCATGTACAGCTACAGCACACTGTCACCACCTCAGGTACAGCTACAGCACACTGTCACCTCCTCAGGTACAGATACTGCACACCGTCACCAGTTCAGGTACAGCTACAGCACACCGTCACCACCTCAGGTACAGCTACAGCACACTGTCATCACCTCAGCTACAGCTACAGCACACTGTGACCACCTCAGGTACAGCTACAGCACACTGTCACCGCCTCAGGTACAGCTACAGCACACTGTCACCGCCTCAGGTACAGCTACAGCACACTGTCACCGCCTCAGGTACAGCTACAGCACACCGTCACCACCTCAGGTACAGCTACAGCACACTGTCACCTCCTCAGGTACAGCTACAGCACACTGTCACCTCCTCAGGTACAGCTACAGCACACTGTCACCCCCTCAGGTACAGCTACAACACACTGTCACCACCTCAGGTACAGCTACAGCACACTGTCACCCCCTCAGGTACAGCTACAGCACACTGTCACCTCCTCAGGTACAGCACACTGTCACCACCTCAGGTACAGCTACAGCACACTGTCCCCACCTCAGGTACACCTACAGCACACTGTCACCGCCTCAGGGGACTGCCAGCTACAGCACACTGTCACCACCTCAGGTACAGCTACAGCACACTGTCACCACCTCAGGTACAGCTACAGCACACTGTCACCACCTCAGGTACAGCTACAGCACACTGTCACCCCCTCAGGTACAGCTACAGCACACTGTCAGCACCTCAGGTACAGCTACAGCACACTGTCACCTCCTCAGGTACAGCTACAGCACACTGTCACCTCCTCAGGTACAGCTACAGCACACTGTCACCACCTCAGGTACAGCTACAGCACACTGTCACCCCCTCAGGTACAGCTACAGCACACTGTCACCCCCTCAGGTACAGCTACAGCACACTGTCACCCCCTCAGGGGACTGCCAGCTACAGCACACTGTCACCACCTCAGGGGACTGCCAGCTACAGCACACTGTCACCATCTCAGGTACAGATACAGCACACCGTCACCCCCTCAGGTACAGCTACAGCACACTGTCACCACCTTAGGTACAGCTACAGCACACTGTCACCGCCTCAGGTACACCTACAGCACACTGTCACCGCCTCAGGGGACTGCCAGCTACAGCACACTGTCACCACCTCAGGTACAGCTACAGCACACTGTCACCCCCTCAGGTACAGCTACAGCAGTCCCCTGAGGTGTATTGTATTGTGCTTATGGTTGCAATATGGCTCAGCCAGTGATGGTAGTGTTGTGACGCCAGTGCTAGTTCAGCACACAGGTGTGATGGTATACCTGCTTTAGTTGTGGCAGGCTGTACGGTTCCCCAATGGTGGGTGACCTACCGGGCTGTGATGGGTCCCTTGGGCTCTTGTCACAGTGGTCCAGAGTGGGGACCCACCCGGACTGTCTGTACCGCCACTTAAAGAAAGGGGAAGTTAACCCAAGGAGTGTGTAGGTGCTGGTGCAATGATCACTGAGTCCCAGTAGAATAATAGATAACTTCTGAGGTACAGACTTGTGTTCACTGAATCTGTGCTGGGAGATACTTTAAAGCGACTCTGTACCCACAATCTACTCCCCCACCCCCCCACCCCAAAAAAAAAAAAAAAAAAACATTTGTAACTTCAGATCGGCAGGTGATGCAGGTATTGTCCCAAAAAAACAACTTTTAAACTTGCAGCCCGTGCCAAACGGGAGTATCTGTGCCCTAACTTTGCAAACCCCCCCCCGTCCCTCCTCCCCACCCCCCTCATCATTGGGAATGCGCCAGGCAGATTGCCTCCTATTCCTCACCTGTGTCAGCCCGGCACATGGGCTGGATCGTTAAGCAATGCAATGTTGAGCATGGAGAAAATGTTCCAGTGGCATTCCTAATGATGAAGAGGGTGGGGAGGAGGGACGGAGGGGTGATGCAAAGTTAGGGCACAGATACTCCCGTTTGGCACGGGCTGCAAGTTTAAAAGTTGTTTTACAGGACAATAACTGCATCACCTGTCGAACGGACCGCAGGACAGATCTTGCATTAAAAGCAGCTATCGGAAGGTACAGATTGTGGGTACAGAGTCTCGTTAAGTGCTTAGGTAGAGTAGCGGAGCTTGCAGAGCTTAGTGTTGAGCAGTGAAGAGAAGAGTAGAGGAGTTTTTCATGAGATTACAGTCATGGCCAAAAGTTTTGAGAATGACACAAATCTTCTATTTTCCCATGATCCTCTGCCCTCTGGTTGTTCTGTGTGTTTGTCAGATGTTTTTATCACATACAGAAATATAATTGCATCATATTCTGAGTGACAGAAGCTTATACTGACACCTAGAATGAGTTACTGCAGCAAGTCTATAATATTTGCAGTGTTGCGGCTTCTTCTTCAGGACTCTGCAATTCTCCCCGGCTGCTCTCATACAACTTCTGGACCAAATCCTGACTGATAGCCGTCCATTCTTGTACAATCAGTGCTTGCATTTTGTCAGAATTTGTTGGTTTTTGTTTGTCCACCCGTCTCTTGATGATTGGCCACAAGTTCTCAATGGGATTAAGATCTGGGGAGTTTCCAGGCCATGGACCCAAAATCTCTGTTTTGTTCCCAGAGCCATTTAGTTATCACCTTTGCTTTATGGCAAGATGCTCCATCATGCTGGAAAAGACATTGTTGGTGGCCAAACTGCTCTTGGACGGTTGGGAGAAGTTGCTCTTGGAGGACGTTCTGGTCCCATTCTTTATTCATGGCTGTGTTTTTAGGCAAGACTGTGGGACTGTGGTTGGCTGAGAAGCACCCCCACACGCATGGTTTCAGGATGCTTTACAGTTGGCATGAGACAAGACTGGTGGTAACGCTCACCTCGTCTTCTCCCAATAAGCTGTTTTCCAGATGTCCCAAACAATCGAAAAGGGGATTCATCAGAGAGAATGACTTTCCCCCAGTCTTCAGCAGTCCACTTCAGCAGTCCTGTACCTTTTGCAGAATATCCGTCTGTTCCTGATGTTTTTCTGGAGAGAAGTGGCTTCTTTGCTGCCCTCCATGAGACCAGGCCTTGCTCCAAGAGTCTCCGCAGTCTCACAGTGCAGATGCCCTCCCACCGGCCTGCTGCCATTCCTGAGCAAGCTCTGCACTGCTGGTAGCCCCATCCTGCAGCTGAAACACTTTTAAGAGACAGTCCTGGAGCTTGCTGGTATTTCTTGGGCGCCCTGGAGCCTTTTTGGCAACAATGGACCCTCTCTCCTTGAAGTTCTTGATGATGCGATAGATTGTTGACTGAGGTGCAGTCTTTCTAGCTGCGATACTCTTCCCTGTTAGGCCATTTTTGTGCAGTGCAATGATGACTGCACATGTTTCTTTAGAGATAACCATGGTTAACAGAAGAGAAACAATGATGCCAAGCACCAGCCTCCTTTTTAAAGTGTCCAGTGGTGTCATTCTTACTTAATCATGACAGATTGATCTCCAGCCCTGTCCTCATCAACACCCACAGCTGTGTTACTGGAGCGATCACTGAAACAATGTTAGCTGCTCCCTGTAAGGCCGGGCTGCAATGAAGTGGAAATGTGTTTTGGGGGATAAAGTTCATTTTCTAGGCAAATATTGACTTTGCACGTAATTGCTGTAAGTTGATCCCTCTGTATAACATTCTGGAGTATATGCAATTTGCCATTTTAAGAACTGAAGCAGTAGACTTTGTAAAAAGAGAAGAGAAGAATACTTGTGAGAAGAATACTTGTGTCCGTGTTTCTAAACACTTTCTGTCCTGCAGTGTCAGGGTACCCATCCTACTAGGGCGACAAAAGACGAAGCCAAGTGTCTGAGGGTGTCCCGGTTTCACATGCGATGCGAGATAGAGTAGAGTATGTACACCTTGGTTATGGTTGCTTTGCTCTATCCGGGTCAGTTCCTCTGTAGCTAGAATACTGACCTGCACTTTTAGGAGAGGTTCATGGTGTGGTCTGGGGTGATCTCCGACTTGTCCTCCTGTAGGGTTTTAACACTGCATGGTGTCTGTTGTTACAGCTTTAGCAAGGAAAGTCTCTGGGTTCTCCATACACGGGTCTCTAACCACTAACACAACCCAACTGGACTGAACCAGACAGGGAACCTGGCACAGCCATGCCCTGGCTAAGTTCAGTAGGAATGCCTGTTCTGTGTGTGTCCTACTCCTCAGAGAATCAGAGGGAAACTGATGCTACACTTCCTCTCCCCAAGTCACTACTTCCTACAGGGTATGTAAGAGTCCCGGAGAGTGGTGGAAAAGAGAGTGTGCTGAGAAAGAAAGTAGAGATAGGTAGAGAAGAAAGAAGTATCTCCATTGGTCCACAGAATCACATAATACAAAGAAACAATAACCCTTTAGTGACTACAGCTGTGCAATACATATGTACAAGGTTTTACTTAAAATGCTGACATCTGGTGGCGAAACTCATCCACATCTTCATCACCACCTTACTTTGGAGTATAAGGCTTTTGCGACAGGTGTCAGACAAGGAACGCCTTAGGTGGGGTACCACATACTCCCCCACTTGAAAAAAGTCTTTCCCGGGGGGGTGTGGCCAACCTCCGGCATGAGCGGACACATCTGAGCTGAGCTCCATCTGAGGCCTCCGCTATCTACCTCAATCCTGCCAAAATCCTGCATATTCTCATCCTCTCTCCTGATATACCACTCCCGGTACTTCTGATGCACACGGGACCGCAAGTATGACCCGTTCCCGACAATCTACACTGAAGGAGTTCAGCCCCCAGGCCGTCCAACATGGCGCCGAGACGCCACTAGACTCCAGAGATGACGAGCCCATGCAAGCCCCAGGCTGAGAGGACACTGAGCCGACGCTAGCACAAGTTTCTGCCCAGCTGCTAGATGCCATACAGACGGCGACCACCTCACTCACCGGCAAAATCGAGGAGGTAAAGATTGATGTGGGCCTGCTCCGGCAAGATCTCCACACGCTGCGTGACCGAGTTAAAGATGCTGAGGTACGCATTTCCCAGCTAGAGGATGACGCTGCACCAATTCCTGCTAAACTCACTGAGCTGGAGAAGGTAGCTTTGTGGTGGGCACAGCGAGCAGATGACCTAGAGAATAGACTGCGTCGCAACAACCTGCGCATACTGGGGCTGCCTGAGAGAGCGGAGGGCAATGACCCATGCAATTTTATGGAACATTGGCTTAGAGAGCACCTATCAACCGCTAACTTATCGCCTGCATACGCCATAGAACGTGCCCACCGAGTACCAGCTAAGCCTCCAGCCCCTGGGGCCCCACCTAGCCCATTCTTGGCGCGCCTTCTAAGTAGCGGTGATCGAGACGCCATTTTACGTGCTGCTCGCCTACGTGGCAAGATAGAATACCAAAATTCAGTGGTACTAATGTTTCCAGATTTCTCAGCGTCACTTCAGAAAACCAGAGCTTCATTTTCATCCGTGAAGACTAAGTTGCGTGACTTAAAACTGCCCTACTCCATGGCTTATCCGGCAAGGCTCAGGGTCGTTTACAAGGAGAGAACATACTTCTTCAACACGCCGACGGAGGCGGAGGACTGGTTGCAGTTCCGCGACAGACTGCCTCAACAGAGGAGCTAACATCACAGTGACTATGTTCCGCAGCCAGATCCCCCCCGGGGGGTGGTATGCCTCAGTTAATTTGCTAATGTGCTATTGCATATACCTGTCTGAATGGCTATGCTTGTCTAAATCACGGAGGAATGCGAGTGTCTGTTACTTCCGGTGTGCCAACCCAGTTTCATTTGATTGCCTGTATTGTACCGGTTAGGTATCTAATTTAAAGCCGCTATAATAGATTTTGCTCTTAGACTGTATACGGTGGGAAGCGGAGGTGCCGATGGCCCTCGGATCATCTCTATTTTAGTCTGTGATTCCCATCTCTATCACAGACTCCCCCGTAAATCCCTGTGCCACGTGCACTTGTTTTGCACTCATCGTTAGTTTGGTTGTTTGTTTGTTGGTTTGTTTTGTTATCCAGTTTGATTTCTAGTGTTTATGTCATTTCGTGTCTTCTCACTTAATGTGCGGGGACTAGGTTCCCCTCATAAATGATCCCTCACTTTTGCCTACAAGAGACTCACCTGATCTCCTCTACTACTGTCTGTCTCTCTAAGCCGTGGATTCAGTGGACAGCTCACTCCACACATACCTCTTACTCTAGAGGTGTCTCTCTGCTGATCCATAAATCCGTTAGATGGGAACCGGGTACGTTGTTTAAAGATCCTGAAGGTAGGGCCGTGTTTGTTCAGGGCTGGTTGGAGACACAGCCAGTGGTAATAATTGCACTATAACTACCCCCCCCCCCCCCCCCTGCTAACATGCAACTTCTACACGATGCCAACCAATTTGCTGCAATGTATCCTCAATCTATGCTTCTGTGCATGGGGGACTTTAATATGCTATGGGACGTCAGCCGTGACAAGCTATACCCACCTTCCCCATTCCAACAATTCACTGAGGAGCTTGGCTGGATAGACCTGTGGCGGAACAGACACCCCCACATAGCTGAATTTACCTGTCACACACCAGGAAGGAATTCCCTATTGAGAATAGACTATATGTTTGGAAACTCTACTACTAACTCTGTACTTGTATCCGTCTCCCACTTACCGAGAGGCATTTCGGATCACTCGCCACTGTTAGCGGATTTTAACATCTTGCCGCGTCTGGCGAACCGGGGTCCACGTAAAATACATCCTTTCTGTCTGTCTCTCATGCAGGACAATGATAGAATACCTGATCAGTTACAGATGTTCTTAGCTGATAACAGGCTTGATGACAATCACTCAGCTTACTGGGACTCTCTGAAGGCATACCTTCGGGGATGCCTACAATCTTCTATTTCATATATCAAGCGGGAGACAGCCAGACAGGAAGACGACCTGGCCTCACTCTGCAAACGCAGAGAGGAGAGGTTTGTGGCCCAACCCACAGATAATAATAGGCTCGAGTGGTTGCAAGCAGGTCAAGCTTATATGTCACATCTCCATGATAAAACTAAACGGAGAATGTTCTTCCTTTCCCAAAAATACTTTGAGTTGGGTAACCAGTCAAGTAGCCTTCTTGCCCAACTGATCCACAGTAATAATGCCTCTCCAGCTGTACTTAAAATCATGTCTCCCCAGGGTGAGGTTTTGTCCTCCAGTACTGATATACTGCATAGATTTGTCTCCTTTTATTCTGATCTTTATACTTCTAATCTTGTCCCCCTACAGAGGAAATTGCCCAATTCCTTGCTAGTATTCCACTGCCTGAACTCACAGAGGAGACTAGGATGCAGCTAGATGCCCCCATCACGCTGGAGGAACTGCGAGAGGCATTGGAGGCAACGGCGAGAGGTAAGTCCTCAGGTCCGGACGCAATCCCCATAGAAGTGTATGCCCAATATGCTGACCACCTTCTGCCCACCTTCCTGAAAGTCCTGGATGTATCCCTGGAGCAGGGCAAGCTCCCAGATTCTTGCTATGATGCCAATATAGTGCTTATCTTGAAGCCGGACAAAGACCCACTTGATTGTGGCTCATATCGCCCGATCTCGTTGGTGAACTCCGACTACAAGCTGCTCACTAAAGTGCTGGCGCTTCGCCTTAACAAAATTGTCCCGCAATAATTGCACAACTTGGGATCTCCCTTGGTCGGGACTGGGCCTTGGCCTCGCTGGACGTGGCCAAGGCCTTTGATTCGGTCCAGTGGCCATTCTTATTGGAGGTGCTACGGAGGTTCCGATTTGGTAACACCTTTATCTCCTGGATCTCAACACTGTACCACCATCCTAAGGCATCCATTGCATTGAATGGCTTGCTCTCCCTGTCCTTTTGGCTGGGGCGTGGGACGAGGCAGGGGTGTCCCCTGTCCCCCCTATTTATACTTACCATAGAACCCTTAGCAGCCCTGCTCCACAGCGATGGTGAACTGTCTGGTATCCCACACTCGCTAGGTGAAGAGCGAGTCAGCCTCTACGCTGACGATCTCTTGCTGACATTATCGGACCCGGATAGATCTTTACGAAGAGCAATATCTATTATAAATGAATACGCTCGCTACTCGGGCCTAAACATTAATTGGTCTAAATCCGCTATCATGTATCTTAGTCCTGATAGAGCAGATCTGACGGGATCAACGGTAGCCGGCTTGAAGGTGGTGCGCACATTTAAGTACTTGGGCATACACGTCTGTAAAATGAACACTATAACCCTGAATGTGGATCCACTTTTGACCCATTTCAGAGATAAATTCCGGACCTGGGGCTCATTGCCTCTCTCCGTCGCGGGACAGATTAATCTAGTAAAAATGGTTACTCTTCCTAAATGTTTATACGTTTTACAGCATGTATTTGTTCCATTACTCCAACTTTTCTTTGTCTCTCAATTCTGCAATAATTTCCTTTATTTGGGGATCCTCCCACTCTAAACTCCAGTTGGCCAAGCTCCAAAGATCAAAGCACTTAGCTGGTATGGCCCTGCCAGATATTTCACTGTACTACTTTGCAGGCCAACTTAAGTATCTAGCACAATGGACCTAGGTGGATCCCCCCCACCTCTCCCGAAGTGATGCTCCTCGATTCTTACCCAACCCCCTCATTATGGTCACTCCTCACGGCTGACGTCCTTCCAAGAGATTATTATCTTCTGCACACAAGACAGCTCGTAAGGTCTGGTCCCTTGCTCGGACGACCCTTAACTATGTGGACATCCCAGCTGAGTCCAGACTCTGGCAAAACCCATTGTATACACATTTATATGACTTGCCTGATTGCCAGTTTTGGTGGAAGCTAGGAGTTAATACTTTAGCAGATGTTTTTGTAGATGATGCAATGGTCTCCTTCGACTATCTGCGAGACAAGTATGAAATCCCACACTCTCAGTTCTATCGCTTTTTACAACTTAGACATGCATTAAATGCCCAGTTTATTTCACCTAGAGCTCGCATATCATCCTATCTACTCATTGTAATTATTATATCTCAGGGCCCATGAGGCCTGATCTCCTCTCTATATGACCACCTCATCCGCTCAAAAGCCCATAGTCACCTTCTCCCCTCTGTGGAGCTTTGGAAAACATATATTCCCTCTCTCACTGAGGAGGATTGTGAGGAATTACTAGAATCTCATTTGCATGTTTCCCCCGCAGTGAACAATATAATGACCCAACTCTATTTCATACATCAATGTTATCTCACACCGGTCAGACTATGTAGAATGGGTAGAATACCTGAACCTTCCTGCCCTAAATGTTCCCACTTACCTGCAGATTTCTGGCACATGGTCTGGGCTTGTCCCCGCCTACATGACTTCTGGAAGGAAGTGGTGGAGCTACTATCAGAAGTGACTCAAGTACCCGTCCCGTTAGACCCTGCAATTTGTCTTCTTGGGCTTCTGGATGAGGAGACCTGGCCCCATCACATTCGTATCTGTGTAAGAGAATCACTTTTCATGGCTCGTAAGAGTATTGCTCTAAGGTGGATAGACAAACGACCTCCTAGGCTTAGGACATGGATATCTTTAGTGAATAGGGTGGTGGAGTATGAGAGAGTGGTGTTTACTCACAGATAATGTCCTAAGAAATTTGGTAAGGTTTGGGGATTGTGGAGTAACTCTCCACTTACTGTGACCTCGGATCACGAAGTGAGAACCTAAATAGTTACTATGGGGGAGATATATCAAAGGGTGTAAAATTTAGACTGGTGCAAACTGCCCACAGCAACCAATCACTGCTCCTCTTTCCTTTCACCAGAGCTGGAAGCTGAGCTGTGATTGGCTGCTGTGGGCTGTTTGCACCACTCTAAATTTTACACCCTTTGATAAATCTCCCCCTATATGTTTTCAGTGACTGGATGTAGGTCCATGTTGGACCGTAAAGTTCGACTCGCAAAACATGTTAACACACAGCTCCTGTATTATCCCATTTACTGTCTTTGTGAATGTACAATGTGATTTCAGTGATTTATTTTAATAAACAGAGTTTAAAAAAAAAAAAAAAGCCGTCCGGCGTAGCACCTGGAGAAAAAGACTGGACGAAAAGGTTAAGGCACAGCAAGGGTTATATTAGCATAATAAAAAAGACATCTAAAAGTGTACAAATAACTTTTTGCAATAGGCAATGGTTCGATTATCCTTAATGCAACAACTGGAACTCTGACTGTATATGTCCATATGCTAACTGGGGATGTTGCTAACTGGGAACAAACAAAACTTGGGAGCCAACATGGCTCAACTTGGTGGAGTGTCGGACACTCTTTTATTCTTTCTGATGAACTGAAGGTGCAGTTGTAGATTTCTTTCTGGGCTGTGGCGGAAGAAGTCGTCTGGGTCTACTCCTTTTACAGCAGAGGCATGTTTCCTGTACTGTTGAGGAAGCAGTGGTGGTCACTGGAGTTGGGGTAGAGGTCACAGCAACATTATAAGTGACCTGAGGCTGCACTTGGGAAACTGTACAAACCTCTGTGACAGCAGCATGTGCAACCAGTAGCTGTGGCGGGTTTCCACCGGACAATCTTTTCTTGTGGTAATGTAGCTCCGGGACTGGCAGTAGTGACCACAAATACCTTCTCCTCCACAGCTTTCCACCGGTGATACTGCTCCTAGGTTTCATTTCAGTCCTGTGATGCAGTTGGTTTAAAGGGTTCTTGTACTGTATATAGTGAAGAGGCCTTGTCACTGCTGCAGCCCAATTTCCCAATCCTTAATATGTGGAGCGTATTCCATGATCTCTCTTTAAGGCTGTGTTTAGTTGCAGGCAGGTACGTATGCTCTTTTGACAGATCTGCGGCTGACGTGAATGTGCTCGCCAGTATAGGAGTCCTGGACTAGCCCAAATCCTCTATCCTTGTCAAAGGAAATCACTGTGGCTCTCCGCCTCTCAAGGGGTGTCTCACCTGGATGTGGCCGGTCTAGTCATCTTATGAATTCACGCTCCATATCTGCTGCGGACATCTGCCAGGTAACCGGATCACTGGACTGTGGTGGAGCTGGCACCGCCAGGGTGGTCTTTTGCTGGGCCTCACCTTTCTCCGTCGCTGGATGACAGGAAGGTGTCTGCTTAGCCAGAAAAATGTCTCAAGGGGTGTTCTGGAGCAGCTGCGGCTGGTCTTCCATGGCCCACTGTGGCAGCGAAGGAGGTGGAGGCGGTCCTGCTTCAGAAGGGTTGCGGCCTGGTTGTTCTGCTGGGGCCAGGGAATTGAACCTAGCAGGTGACCCGGGATAGCCACGTAGTCATCATTATCAAAGGTGGCATCCTCTGCGTATTCTAACTCGTCAATGATGGAGAAGTCTGAGTATACATCACTGTCTTGATCGGGGTCCCGGATCCCGAGAAAGCTGGATTCTCCCTCATGGGTCTCCACCCAGGGGCTCGTTGTCTTGTTTGCAGCGGGCCATGGCTCCCATGATTTCAGCAATTGCTATGGATGCAGCGTCCATGATTTGTTGCTCTCCGCTCGCCATTTTACTGCGTCTGAAGGCGGATTTATCACTTCCAGTGAAGCGCAGGGGACATCCACGGGCACCAGCCTCCTCCAAAATGGCCACATCGGAAACGCAGGCGGGAGTGTGTTTCACCAACAGGGTTCCTCCCTGATACAGTCCCATGTCTTTCATTTCCACTAGGGGCAGTGCTGAGCTTTGGCTGGCTCTTGTGGAGTTTTCCCACGCTTGTGGCACAGCCAGAAAATACAGATTACAGTCCCGATTAAATAAAGATTGTGTCAGGGACGGGTTGTACCAGGTAGGGGACAGGACACAACAGTGAGCCCTAAAGCTGAAACTACCCCCGTCCTTACCTACTTGCCTCAAGACAGTCCTAAGCAACTGCGGGCAACCACAATGGAGTTCCCTATACTACACCAAGTGAGAACACAAAACGGAGACAGACAAACACAATAAAACCAAGGTCAACAATTCTGGCCGGTAACGGCGGGCAGCGAATGTACAAAATCGGCAGACAAGCCGGGTAAACGAGAACAGTCAGGGCAGGTGGCAGACAGGATAGAGAGGGAACAGGCAAGGGTCAGAGAAACACACTGCAGATACCAGAGAGAGTACACATAGCCTATATTGCTCTAATAGCCAGCGACTGGGGGCATGGCTTGGTCATGGCGGAGTGAGCAGCATCACACTGTCGGAGCTCCGGTCCTACCCAGCCAATTTATCACACCTCAGCACTCTTATTCGGCACTTACAGCACCCAAATGACCCGCATCCGCAGATAGAAGCCTCTTGTGAGGGACACACAACAAAAGCTTGATTCCAGGGCCATGGAAAGGTACCTGAGAAGCAGTCTCCTCACAGGGCGGCCATATTAGCTCTCAGCATCCCCCCCTGCTTTGTCAGTTTCACCAAACGCTTCCGATACTTCCAGCCCCACAGGTGACCCTAGAGAGCGTGAATCGGGCTCTCCGGACACTGGCACCGCAGCTTCCCCGGCCTCAGTGTGGGCCGACGCGCCTTCCGCATGTGGTGAGGAAAAACGGGTGCCATCTTGGGCTCGTGTAGCTGCGCCACAAACAACCACCATGTCGCAGGTTAGTGGGGGCGACCAGGAGCTAATTGAAAAAGAGGAGGAATGGGACTGGAAGATGCATCTGAAAGCTCTACCGACCAAGTCTGAATTAGACTCCCTGTTCGTTAAGCTAGAGTCCTCCCCCAAGCAGGACATTGCAGCCCCCCATAAAGATTTACAGACAGTGGGGCAGAAAATTGTGGAGGTGGAAGAAGTGCAGAGCAGACCTTATCTACCCTAGTTCTGCATAGACAAGCTATACGGGCCAATTCACACCATATTTCTGAGCTACTCGCCCATGTAGATGACCTAGAAAATCGTCATCATTGCAATAACCTGCACACTAGGGGCGTTACTGAGGAGATTGGCAATAATCAACTGGAGACTTGGGCCATGGACTTTTTCTATACAAAATCAAAAAAGTCTTGGTGCCTAATCGCACTGTGTGTGAATAGTCCTGTACCCGGTCGCCAACCTGGGTCAATATAGCATCAAGTTAATGAAAACCAGGACAAAAAATTCTTTTAAAAAAAAATTTTTTGTTATAAATATTTTTCTTTTTGTAATACAACTTTGCCACAAAAGAATAAACAGAAAATGATATCACCACAGTGCTCAAAAGGTTGGAGACTCGGATGTTCACGCCGTGGCGCTGGTCGACTCCATTCCTTTACTGAGGACTCTCACTCTCCACCGGACGTAAGATGACGACAGCACGTCTTGCTACGTTTCGGGGGTCCGCCCCCTTTCTCAAGCTTAATGAAAGTGCACCCTCCACCATATTTATAGCAATAGCTCAATCACGTAATGCATCACTATAAAAACACAATAAGTGTAAATTATGGATCTATAACAATATTGGTATCTACATTAGTATATATTTACACAAAATCTCACTGTAGTGTACACCATATATGTTATATACGTCATCCTGGTCTGATAATGAAAACATGTCACTCCAACTCTATAAAAATACTGAAAAATTACAAATTTCATTCAATCCTTTTGGATATAAACTTTCTAATTGATGTATCCAGAATGTCTCCTTTTGTAACAACCTTCTTTTAGTGTCACTCATACTGGCTCCATTTACTTCCTCTAGTACCAGCCACCTCAGGTCACAAACCTAGTGACCAAAATCATAGAAGTGACGTGCAACAGAGGTTTCACCAAATTTTTTCACATTACCCAACTTTTCCTGTACCTCTTTTTTCTGTCCATACGTTCTTATTGCTGATTTGTGTTCATTTATTCTCATTCTGATTTCTCGTGTAGTCTGTCCTACTCCTTTCATTATCAGACCAGGATGACGTATATAACATATATGGTGTACACTACAGTGAGATTTTGTGTAAATATATACTAATGTAGATACCAATATTGTTATAGATCCATAATTTACACTTATTGTGTTTTTATAGTGATGCATTACGTGATTGAGCTATTGCTATAAATATGGTGGAGGGTGCACTTTCATTATGCTTGAGAAAGGGGGCGGACCCCCGAAACGTAGCAAGACGTGCTGTCGTCATCTTACGTCCGGTGGAGAGTGAGAGTCCTCAGTAAAGGAATGGAGTCGACCAGCGCCACGGCGTGAACATCCGAGTCTCCAACCTTTTGAGCACTGTGGTGATATCATTTTCTGTTTATTCTTTTGTGGCAAAGTTGTATTACAAAAAGAAAAATATTTATAACAAAAAAATTTTTTTAAAAAGAATTTTTTGTCCTGGTTTTCATTAACTTCATGGACTTTTTCTTACATCTTTTACAAAGACCTCCAGACCAGACCATTGAAATTGATCGCATTCACAGATCTCTGAGTTCGAAGCCTACTGATCCCGCATGCCCCAGGGACATAGTTTGCCGGATCTATTTCTTTAACCCCTTCAAGACCAAGCCTATTTGCACCTAAAAGACCAGGCTCATTTTTCAAAATCTGACCTGTCTCACTTTATGCTCTTATAGCTCAGTGATGCTTTAACGTATGCTAGCGATTCTGAGATTGTTTTTTCGTCACATATGGCACTTTATATTAGTGGCAAAATTTGGTCACTACTTTGTGTGTTTTTTGTGAAAAACATAAAAATATCATGAAAAATTGAAAAAATTTGCATTTTATGAACTTTGAAATTCTCTGCTTCTAAAAAAGAAAGTCGTATCACATAAATTAGTTACTAAGTCACATTACCGATATGTCCTCTTTATTCTGGCTTCATTTCATAAACATATTTTACTTTTTTAGGGTGTTACGGGGCTTAGAAATTTATCAGCAAATTACCACATTTTCGTAAAAGTTTCCAAAACTGATTTTTTTAGGGACCAGTTCTTTTCTTAAGTTGATTTAGGAGGCTTGTATACTTGAAACCCCCATAAGTAACCCCATTTTGGAAACTAGACACCTTAAAGAATTAATCTAGGGGTATAATGAGCATTTTAACCCTACAGGGGCTGGAGGAAAGTATTCACCATTAGGCCGTAAAAAAAATGAAAAATTACAATTTTCCAATAATATATACGTTTAGATTAAAGTTTCTCATTTTCAAAAGGAACATGAGAGAAAACGCACCTCAAAATTTGTAACGCAGGTTCTCTTGAGTACTACGGTACCCCATATGTGGGCGTAAACCACTGTATGGGCACACAGGAGGGCTCAGAAGGAAGGGAGCGCCATCTAGCTTTTCCATTGCAGATTTTGCTGAAGAAGTTTCCGAGCGCCAGGTGCATTTGCAGAGCCCCTGTAGTGCCAGCGGAGTAAAATCTCGCCCATCGTCACCCCATTTTGGAAAGTACACCCCTCAAATAATTCATTTTGGGGTGTGGTGAGCATTTTGACCCCACAGGTATTCAAAAGTAGACAGTAAAAATGAAAAACTCGAATTTATCCAATAATATGTTCCTTTAGTTTAAAATTTCTCAATTTCACAAGGAACAAGAGAAAAAAAGTACCCCAAGATTTGTAACGCAGGTTCTCCTGAGTAAAAAGGTACCTCATATGTCGGTATACACCACTGTATGGGCACACAGCCGGGCTCAGAAGGGAAGGAGCGCCAATTAGCTTTTTCAATGCAGATTTTGCTACAGAAGTTTCTGAGTGCCAGGTGCGTTTGCAGTGCCCCTGTAGTGCCAGCGGAGTAAAATCTCGCCATAAGTCACCCCATTTTGGAAAGTGCACCCCTCATAGAATTTATTTTGGGGTGTGGTGAGCATTTTGACCCCACCGGTATAAGAGGAAAGTATTCAAAAGTAGACAGTAAAAATGAAAAACTTGAATTTTTCCAATAATTTGTTCCTTTAGTTTGAAATTTCTCAATTTCACAAGGAACAGAAGAGAAAATTCACCCCAAAATCTGTAACGCAGGTTCTCCTGAGTAGAACGGTACCGCATATGTGGGTATAAACCACTGTATGGGCACACAGGAGGGCTCAGAAGGGAAGGAGCGCCAATTAGCATTTTCCGTGCAGATTTTTCTGAAGAAGTTTCTGAGCGCCAGGTGCATTTGCAGCGCCCCTGTAATGTCTACAGAATAGACCCCCCCCCCAAAAGTCACCCCATTTGGAAAGTACACCCCTCAAAGAATTCATCTTGGGGTAGGATGAGCATTTTGGCCCCACAGGTATTAGAGGAAAGTATTCAAAATTGGCCAGTAAAAATGAAAAACTTGAATTTTTCCAATAAAATGTTGATTTAGTTTGAAATTTCTAAATTTCACAAGGAACATGAGAGAAAACGTACCCCAAAATCTGTAACGCAGGTTCTCCCGAGTACAACGGTACCCCATATGTGGGCATAAACCACTGTATGGGCACACAGCAGGGCTCAGAAGGGAAGGAGTGCCAATTTGCTGGAGCAAAACAGTAGCTAGTAATAGTTATTAGAATAGCGGAAAGTTCAAACAACCGGCACTCCGTTTAACTTCTGCGGCGCGGTGCTCGTGGCAAAGAAGTCACAAAATATGGAATGAATCCCGGCACTCGCTGGTGTAGATTGCTACAATAGATGTTTATTACATCAACGCTGCACGCGTATCGACCATATCGGTCTTTATCAACAGCATGCTTCACAGTGATACAATGGACATTTAAATACACGTAGTCTGGCGCCAAACTGTGACGTCATCGGTATCATAGTAACCAAAACATAAACAAAAACAAAAACAAAAACAAAAAGCACATGTGGTGCATTAATGAATGGAGTATCAACACATAGTGACTGGAATATAAACAAATAATGCAAACGATCTCACGTCTCTAGAATTCATCAGTCATGTGTACCGCTTTGAAGCTGAGAAAGAGAAGAGATAATAAATGTCAAAATAAAGCAAATAATACAAATCAATGCAAATGGCTGATCTCATAATCTCTGTTGAGACCAAGGGGTTCGAGAGTGCGCAATGTGTGGATCCAGTACGCCTCACGCTTTCTCAACAGATGTTTAATGTCACCACCTCTTCTAGGTAATTTAACCTCTTCAATGACCTGGAAACGTAATTGTGAGATTTGATGGTTATGTGTATGGAAATGTGCGGGTACTGGTAATAAAAGATTCTGGCGTCTGATGGACGATTTATGTTGTACGATCCGATCTCGGACCTTCTGAATAGTTTCCCCAATGTACATCATCCCACATGGGCATTTAAGACTGTAGATGACATTGCGAGTGTCACAAGTGAAATGGCCCTTAATCTTGTATCTCTTACCTGTGTGTGGGTGAGTGAAAGTATCACCACGGATGATGTTAGAGCATTGCTGACATCGCAAGCAGGGAAATGTGCCTTGTTTGCTGGCTCTGAACGTGGGTTGTCTCATGGTTCTCTGATGACCTAGGTCAGCCTTAACCAACTTATCTCTGAGATTAGGTGCTCTCTTATTACAAAGAATAGGAGGGGATTTAAATTCTTGTATTTCTGGGTGAGCGTCACTCAAGATGTGCCAGTATTTCTGAACCGATCTGTCAATTATATAATTAAGTGGATGGAATTTCCTGACAAAGGGGATTCTTGGGAGTGGACTACAACTTCGTGCCACCCTCGTGTGGTTAGCCGCAGCTGCTAACACCTTTCTTGGGTACCCCCTTGCTATGAAACGGTCCTCCATCTCTGAAACTCGGAGTTCACATGTTTGTGGATCAGTGACTATCCTCTTGACTCTGTCTATCTGTGAGATGGGTATGGACTTTTTTGTTGCGTGTGGATGACCACTGGAAAAGTGTAGCAGGCTATTGCGGTCTGTGTCTTTGCGGTAAAGATCAGTACACAGTGTCCCATCAGGTTTTTTTATGACTGTGGTGTCTAGGAAATGTACTTGACACTGATCATGTACCATCGTGAAATTTAATTCATCCCAAATGGCATTAAGGTCAGAGTGGAACTCTCGAAGTGTGTCCAGTGGCCCCTCCCATATGCAAATGACGTCATCGATAAAGCGATACCAGAACTTCGCGTGGCGCTTAAAGCCACTGTGGGTGTAAATGAATCTATCTTCAAAAAAGGCCATGTACGCATTTGCATATGGGGGGGCCACATTGGACCCCATCGCAGATCCCCGCTGCTGGACATAAAAGGAATCACCAAATAGAAAATAATTTTCATGCAACACTAGTCCAAGTAAATCCAGAAAAAATTGACATTGTTCAGGACGTGTAATCGGACTGAGAAAGTAATTCCTTGACTGCTCTGATGCCTTTCTCGTGTACAATCGACGTGTACAAACTCTCCACGTCGATCGTCACGAGCCAGGCATCACCAGAGACTAAGCCCACATTTTCCAGTTTTTGCAGAAAATCACCCGTGTCAAGTAAAAAGGACTTAGTTTGCCTAATTAGAGGGGTAAGCGCTTTTTCCAACACAATGGCTAGAGGACTCAGAATAGAGTCAGTAGAAGCAACGATTGGACGACCAGGAGGGTCGTCCAATCGTTTGTGAATTTTTGGCAAGATGTATAGGACTGGCGTGATGGGTGTTTTGTTGGAAAGATATTGTGCCAGGGGTGGATCAATAGTCCCGATTTCGGAGTATTTATTGATTAAAGTGTCAATTTTCTGTTTTATAATGTGTACTGGGTTGCAGGAGATGCGTTTGTATGTATCACTGTCCGACAATTGTCGGTATACTTCCCTGACATACATATCAATATCCATCACAACAATCGATCCCCCCTTATCTGCAGGTTTAACAATACAGAGATTATGAGATCAGCCATTTGCATTGATTTGTATTATTTGCTTTATTTTGACATTTATTATCTCTTCTCTTTCTCAGCTTCAAAGCGGTACACATGACTGATGAATTCTAGAGACGTGAGATCGTTTACATTATTTGTTTATATTCCAGTCACTATGTGTTGATACTCCATTCATTAATGCACCACATGTGCTTTTTGTTTTTGTTTTTGTTTATGTTTTGGTTACTATGATACCGATGACGTCACAGTTTGGCGCCAGACTACGTGTATTTAAATGTCCATTGTATCACTGTGAAGCATGCTGTTGATAAAGACCGATATGGTCGATACGCGTGCAGCGTTGATGTAATAAACATCTATTATAGCAATCTACACCAGCGAGTGCCGGGATTCATTCCATATTTTGTGACTTCTTTGCCACGAGCACCGCGCCGCAGAAGTTAAACGGAGTGCCGGTTGTTTGAACTTTCCGTTATACATTATAACACGGGCACCCAGCAATTCAGATGACCACCTCCACGAACACGACATTGGCGTTCAGTGATGAGGAGATCACACGAGTGGTAGATCTGGTTACTACTCCAGCGGAGTTCCTGAGGATACCACCAAGTGAATTCAAAAAACGCTCATATGAACGGGATTCCAAGAAGCTAGTGGGCTATGAACTACATGCTGCAACATTGGCAGAATACGTGCGAGGAAACAAGATACCGCGCGGATTGAGAGTTAATCTCAGACCCACTTTCTTCACAGAAGATACCGAGTATTGTGCTGATTTCGAGAAGATAGTCAATAAATGTGCAAAAGATATTATGACCCTGACGATTGCAAGGATTCAAAAAGAAGTTACAATTATACGCGAACAAATTAACGCTACAGAAACACAACTGCAAGACTCCTTGAACTCAGAAGAATTTATTAAACTTAAAGAGACTGTTGATTCTCATTTAACAACGTTCCGCAAGGACATTGAAATCAAGAAGAGAAATAAATATCTACGTGATTTAGAGGACTACAACAATCATCGCGTGTATAAATGGCAAGATCCATCCTTTCGTGCTCGAGGTTTTTCCAGGAGAAGAGGCGGGGGTTCCCGCTCATCAAGCTCAAGCAACGAACGGCAGTATCCCCAGCGCCCTTTTCAGAGAGGACGTCCACGCCAACCACCCGAAAGACCCGTAGAGGAGGGCGGAAACACCCGAGGAACTTCCAACGGAATGATAACCCGGTCTCAGGTATGAACCAGTCTCTGGTTATCAATATCTCCTCTGTTATATTGACACCGGCCCAGATTAGGGTCCTTGAGAAGGGGCTGTCATTTAGCCCCATTGAACGTTTTGATACCTTTTCGATGGACATTGATCTATCTAGACTGTTTCGAAACATAAGACTTAAGACTTTCTTTGGCAAAATGGATAAGGCTCCCTTAAGCCAAGTTGATGTTAACTCTGAATTATTACACCTAAGTGACTTGGGGCTTAGGAACCGTAGTGCATACAACCCTCCTAAAACTGATCATGCTACAGAGACCTTTGTCAAATTGGTCTTGTCTGAAACGGATAAGTTTAGAAGAGACTATGAGAGGGGTATGCACCACATACAAGGGAACTTCTCCAGGGATGAACTTGAAGCTCTTGACTCGCTCCTAAAGGAGAAAAATTGTATTGTTAAACCTGCAGATAAGGGGGGATCGATTGTTGTGATGGATATTGATATGTATGTCAGGGAAGTATACCGACAATTGTCGGACAGTGATACATACAAACGCATCTCCTGCAACCCAGTACACATTATAAAACAGAAAATTGACACTTTAATCAATAAATACTCCGAAATCGGGACTATTGATCCACCCCTGGCACAATATCTTTCCAACAAAACACCCATCACGCCAGTCCTATACATCTTGCCAAAAATTCACAAACGATTGGACGACCCTCCTGGTCGTCCAATCGTTGCTTCTACTGACTCTATTCTGAGTCCTCTAGCCATTGTGTTGGAAAAAGCGCTTACCCCTCTAATTAGGCAAACTAAGTCCTTTTTACTTGACACGGGTGATTTTCTGCAAAAACTGGAAAATGTGGGCTTAGTCTCTGGTGATGCCTGGCTCGTGACGATCGACGTGGAGAGTTTGTACACGTCGATTGTACACGAGAAAGGCATCAGAGCAGTCAAGGAATTACTTTCTCAGTCCGATTACACGTCTGAACAATGTCAATTTTTTCTGGATTTACTTGGACTAGTGTTGCATGAAAATTATTTTCTATTTGGTGATTCCTTTTATGTCCAGCAGCGGGGATCTGCGATGGGGTCCAATGTGGCCCCCCCATATGCAAATGCGTACATGGCCTTTTTTGAAGATAGATTCATTTACACCCACAGTGGCTTTAAGCGCCACGCGAAGTTCTGGTATCGCTTTATCGATGACGTCATTTGCATATGGGAGGGGCCACTGGACACACTTCGAGAGTTCCACTCTGACCTTAATGCCATTTGGGATGAATTAAATTTCACGATGGTACATGATCAGTGTCAAGTACATTTCCTAGACACCACAGTCATAAAAAAACCTGATGGGACACTGTGTACTGATCTTTACCGCAAAGACACAGACCGCAATAGCCTGCTACACTTTTCCAGTGGTCATCCACACGCAACAAAAAAGTCCATACCTATCTCACAGATAGACAGAGTCAAGAGGATAGTCACTGATCCACAAACATGTGAACTCCGAGTTTCAGAGATGGAGGACCGTTTCATAGCAAGGGGGTACCCAAGAAAGGTGTTAGCAGCTGCGGCTAACCACACGAGGGTGGCACGAAGTTGTAGTCCACTCCCAAGAATCCCCTTTGTCAGGAAATTCCATCCACTTAATTATATAATTGACAGATCGGTTCAGAAATACTGGCACATCTTGAGTGACGCTCACCCAGAAATACAAGAATTTAAATCCCCTCCTATTCTTTGTAATAAGAGAGCACCTAATCTCAGAGATAAGTTGGTTAAGGCTGACCTAGGTCATCAGAGAACCATGAGACAACCCACGTTCAGAGCCAGCAAACAAGGCACATTTCCCTGCTTGCGATGTCAGCAATGCTCTAACATCATCCGTGGTGATACTTTCACTCACCCACACACAGGTAAGAGATACAAGATTAAGGGCCATTTCACTTGTGACACTCGCAATGTCATCTACAGTCTTAAATGCCCATGTGGGATGATGTACATTGGGGAAACTATTCAGAAGGTCCGAGATCGGATCGTACAACATAAATCGTCCATCAGACGCCAGAATCTTTTATTACCAGTACCCGCACATTTCCATACACATAACCATCAAATCTCACAATTACGTTTCCAGGTCATTGAAGAGGTTAAATTACCTAGAAGAGGTGGTGACATTAAACATCTGTTGAGAAAGCGTGAGGCGTACTGGATCCACACATTGCGCACTCTCGAACCCCTTGGTCTCAACAGAGATTATGAGATCAGCCATTTGCATTGATTTGTATTATTTGCTTTATTTTGACATTTATTATCTCTTCTCTTTCTCAGCTTCAAAGCGGTACACATGACTGATGAATTCTAGAGACGTGAGATCGTTTACATTATTTGTTTATATTCCAGTCACTATGTGTTGATACTCCATTCATTAATGCACCACATGTGCTTTTTGTTTTTGTTTTTGTTTTTGTTTATGTTTTGGTTACTATGATACCGATGACGTCACAGTTTGGCGCCAGACTACGTGTATTTAAATGTCCATTGTATCACTGTGAAGCATGCTGTTGATAAAGACCGATATGGTCGATACGCGTGCAGCGTTGATGTAATAAACATCTATTGTAGCAATCTACACCAGCGAGTGCCGGGATTCATTCCATATTTAGTTATTAGAATAGCGCAGTTACTAAAATAAAATAAAAAAAATTAGATTACAGGTAATGTGGGGTGGTTCCGGGTAATTTGGAGGTGGTTACGGGCAGTCTGGGGTGGTTACGGGCAGTCTGGGGTGGTTACGGGCAGTCTGGGGTGGTTACGGGCAGTCTGGGGTGGTTACGGGCAATCTGGGGTGGTTACGGGTAATCTGGGGTGGATACCGTCAACATGGGGAGGTCACGGACAACCTGCTGTGGTTACAGGCAACCTGGGGTGGTTACAGGCAACCTGGGGTGGGGACAACCTGCTGTGGTTACGGGCAACGTGGGGTGGTTACAGACAGTCTGGGGTGGTTACAGGCAACCTGCTGTGGTTACGGATAAACTGAAGTGCTAATAGGTAATCTGAGGTGGGTACCTGTAATCTGGCGTGGTTGCGGGCAATCTGGAGGGGGTCACTGGCAATTTGGGGTGGTCAGAGGCAAGGTGCGGTGGTCAGAGGTGACGTGCGGTGGTCAGTGGCGACGTGCGGTGGTCAGTGGCGACGTGCGGTGGTCAGAGGCGACGTGCGGTGGTCAGAGGCGACGTGCGGTGGTTAGAGGCGACGTGCGGTGGTCAGATGCGACGTGCGGTGGTTGCGTGCAATCTGGGGGGTTACAGACAATCTAGAATTGTTACGGATAGACTGAAGTGCTTATAGGTAATCTGGGGTGGGTAGATGTAATTTGGGGTGGTTACAGGCAATCTGGGGTGATTACGGACAATCTGGAGGGGGTCACTGGCAACGTGCGGTGGTTACGGGCAGTGTGCGGTGGTTACGGGCAACGTGCGGTGGTTACGGTCAACTTGCGGTGGTTGCGGTCAACGTGCGGTGGTTACGGGTAATCTGGGGGGTTACGTGCAATCTGACGTGATTACGGACTAGCTGCGGTAGTTACGGGCAATCTGGGGGGGTTAGGGGTAATTTGGGAGTAAACTGCAATTATTACTATAATAGAAAGTGTGTGTTTTATTTTTTTGTATGTTTGTCACTTTTTGTACTTTTCACATTCTTTTTCACTGTATTACTATGATTACTGTGATATTTTAAATTTTCAGAGCTGGCTGGTTGTGGAGCGCATGTGCACTTCATAACCAGCCAGGACACCGAGGAGGAAGGAGCTCCAGGATCAGGTGAGTATATGGGGTAGGGGAGGGTGACTCGGGGACGGGGGTGACTGGGGGGGGGGTGGGGGGACATCACTATTTATCCCCTGTCACCAATCATTCATGGTGACAGGGGATAAAATGTTCCGGCGGCACATGGCACAAGCGATCAGCGGTATATAGTATATACCGCTGATCGCTTGTACCGGGACCCCACAGGGGGGGTCCCCGATGACTGCCCCATGCTCTCCGCTACCTCCGGTGGCGGAGAGCATGGGGTTTTCATTCATTTTTACAAAGAGATCACTGTGAACAGACATTAGTCTGTTCACAGTGATCGCGGCGGCCATCTTGGATCTGATGGCCGCCGCGGGGAGGGGGGGTTAGATACCGGGGCACTAGGGGGGCTGGTCTGGGGTCTGATTTTAACTATTTCATCTCCCCCCACCGTGGATTCACGGTGGGGGGAGATGAAATATAGCGGCGGCACCGGCCCATTAGTGCCTGCCGTTTCGGCGGTCACTAAGGGGTTAATGGGGGTCAGCTGCGAGGGGGGGGGGGGTCGCAGCTGATTCTCATTATCTCCGGTGCCTCACTCAGATGAGAGCGGGATCGTTGTCCCTGCAGTGATCCCGTTCTCATCACAAACCCCCGTCAAAGCAGGAACGTATATGTACATTCCTACTGCACGGGGCATGTGCAATAGGAACGTATATATACAGATGGCTGACGTGAAGGGGTTAAGGACAAAGAGGCCATCCTTCAAAGCAAGGGAGTTCAAGGACTTATTATACAAGGGCAACAAGCTGTTGGTGCTCCCGGATTTAGCCCGTCGCGGCCTACAACTACACACAGCACTGAGGCCTGTCCTGGAAGCTTTGCGGAAACGGGATATCCCTTATTGCTGGGCGTACCCCTTCCAACTATTCGCCAAAAGGATGGCAAATTAGCTACATTCAGATCCCTGGGTGACCTACCGAAATTCTTAGGGACTTTTGAGCTGCTGCTACTATCTCTACCAGACTGGCCGATGGTCTGCAGTCTCCCAGTGTCACCGCAAGGAAAAAGATGGCAGCAGGTTGCGCCCAAGCCGCAGAGGAAGGCTCGCATGAGAAGGGAACCTTCAACCTGAAGGCGCTGGATATTAGTATTGTCGGGTCTCTTTTCTCTTAGACTCATTACTGCATAATTCTGTTTGTTTTTCTGCATTTGTTGCCGTTATGGGTCAGTTATTAAGGCTGGCGTAGGCCCAATTGCTACCCGTCTGGTCTCCTACTTTCCCACTTAGGGAAGACCGCTTTTAGCTGTTACTGTCAGTTGACAACTAGTGATGTTTCTAGAGGCGAGTTTTGCCTCCATTTCTATGTTTTGCTGTGTATTGTGTGTTTGGTCTGTATGTGTCTCCCCTCCCTCTACATCTTTTTCACCCTTTCTGCTTTTTCTTCTCCCTCTGTGGGTGCCCACCTCTGTACAGCTGCCCCTGGGTCACATTATTACGGTTTTCTCACCCTGCTAACCTTGTACTATGGCGGACTTGGCGTTTTGCTCGTATAATGTACGAGGCTTAAATAGTCCATCTAAGCGGAGTTAGATCCTGTATTGCCTACACAAAAAAGTGCAGATAGCAAAACTCACTACAGTGAACTTGGTAAGCTGAAGGGCACCTCCAGGTGTTATCCCACATGGCATCATAGCTGTCACCCTGATGAGAAAAAATGTGGTGTTTCCACAGTCCTACACAGATCGTTACAACATGTGTTAGTAGGGACACTGCATGACAATGAGGAGCGTTACCTGTTTGTAAAAGTTAAGCTTGCAAATTCTGTACTTACCTTAGCTAATCTATATTTTCCCAATCAGGGTCAGGCAGAATTTGGACTCCGGGCTCTTCAGAAATTTTCCTCATTCCCAGATGGCTCCTCTATCCAGCTAGGCGGTGATTTTAACCTCTGCATGGACCCAGGTATGGACTCCCCAATGGGTAGGTCATTAGTCCCTCTCAGAGCCATTCGTAGGATGAAAAAGATCTTGTCGGCTCTGCGGTTGGTTGATTTGTGGAGGGTGCTCCACCCTGGCATCAGGGACTTTAGCCATTACTCTCAGGTCCACAGTAGTTATGGTAGGTTGGACCACCTCTTTGTCTCGCATGCACTGCTAGACTTACATCCGAAGGCCTCCATTGATGTCTTTCTCTGGTCGGACCACACTCCTGTACTGGATTCCCTTAGTATAGCTTCCCATTTTAACAAAGAATTTAGCTTGCGCCTTAATGACAATTTGTTAAATGACGAGCTATGCCTTACAGACATTAAAAAGACCATAGGGGACTTTGAGTTTATACATAAACAGGACCCGTCCAGCCATCCAATAAAATGGGAGGCTTTAAATTGTGTCCTCCATGGCATTTTTATCTCACATGGGGTTCGGATTTAGAAGGAAAACGCCACCAAATTAAAGAAATTGCTAGCGGACCTGGGCCAGAGGGAGGCATCAAATAAGGCATCCCCGACGCCTGCTCTGGAGTCGGAACTTCTGACTCTTAGGCAGAGTATCCTGGCTATACTAGATAAAAGGTCACTTTGCATGTGAGACAAGATGAAATATAATTACTTCGAATACGGAGATAAATGCGGAAAATTGTTGGCTAGAACGATCCACCCCAGACTTCAGACGTCATATTTATTCTCCATAAACTCCCCTACCAAGGGTGTCGTGTTCTCCACATCAGAAATCCTTGAGGAATTTAGATCTTATTACTCCGACCTTTACAACATAAGAACTAATGTGACTGCGCACCCTGCAGCGGAGGCGGATGCAAAGTCAGAATTTGCACCCCCACGGGTTCCTACAGATAAGGTGGAAGATCTTGACGCGGACTTTTGTCCCGATGAAGTGTTGGGAGTCATCAAGAATCTAAAAAACGGTAAGAGCCCGGGCCAAGGTGGTTTCACTCCACGATTTTACATGGTTTTGGGAGGCCTGATGACCCGCTTCTTGGTGCGATCTTTTAATGCAAACTCTGCAGGATGCTCATTCCCACCGCAGGCTCTAAGGGCCCACGTAACAGTCATACCGAAGCCCGGGAAGGACCCGACAGTTTCCGGAAATTTCCGCCCAATATCTTTGATCAATATTGATCTCAAAATCTACTCCAAGATTTTAGCTTTACACCTCCAGCCCTGGGTTCCCGGTATAATCCACTTAGAGCAAGTGGGTTTTGTCCCTGGTCGAGAGGCCAGGGACAACACAATAAAAACGGTGCTGTTAATTTCGAGGTCTCGTCGCTCTGGGAACCCCTTGTGCCTGGGGTTTCCTGGATGAGACCTTCCGAGCGGTGGGGTTGGGTCATATAATGGTGGATAGGATTCTCACCCTGTATTTGTTGCCTACGGCCCGAGTGCGCATAAAAGGCTCCCTATCTAGCCCGACAAGGATGCCCCCTATCTCCTTTCCTATATATTTTGGTTATGGAAAGCCTGGCGAATGCCCTTAGAAGTAATATGGCCATCAAAGGTGTGTGCGTGGGGAAAAGGGAACATAAACTATCGTTGTTCGCTGACGACCTCATGATATACATGTCCTCTCCCAGGGTGGGTCTCCCTAATATTATGGCAGAGTTCCGAAGATTTGGACTTCTCAGTAACTTTAAAGTAAATCTGCCGAAGTCTGAGATCCTGAACGTTAAACAAATGTACAATGAGGCATCTAGTACCTCTTCAGTTGGAGGTAGCTTCCCTGTAAGTCAATACTCAAGCCCTTAAAGTGACTGTACCATCAGGCCCAGGCAGAAGCACTGGAGGCGGGCCGACCCACCCTTAGTGGGAGGAGTCACGTCATGGAGAGGCTGGGGTTTCTTCCCACTAAAGGTGGGTCGGCCGCCTCCAGTGCTTCTGTGGTAACCCAGAGCAACTAATTTCTGCCCAAAGTAAGGTAGAATAAGGTGTTCCTAGGTTTGACTCTGTGGTGTGGTGTATTTTACTGCAGAAGCCTCTGAAGAGCCCTCCATTTTGTCTGTTAGCTATCTCAGCTCAGCTACATTTATGTTCTAACATGTGCTTGTGTATTTCTTGTCCGTATACCAAGAGTTAACAAGAGATCTGTGAGGTAAGCCTTGTATCCTTGGTACCAAGACAGAACTCCTCTGATTGGGCCATGAGATAACTTTTGCCCCAACTCCGCCCTTCTCCTGGAAGGAGTGAGATTCCCTGGTTAGGACCGGGGTAGTGTGTAGTGTAGTGTAGTGTGTAGTGTAGTGTGTAGTGTGTAGTGTAGTGTGTAGTGTCTGGCTTTGCCAGGTGGAGTGACCACAGTTCTCAGTCCACCTTCAGGTCTGGGAATTAGAAGAGAAGCAAAGCAGCATCTTTACCCCCAGAACTACTAGATCCCTTTGGTAGAGGAGCCTGGATCATCTGGGACCAGTGTAAGAGTAAGTGATCTACTTAGTAGAATCCCCCAATGCCAGAGGACTTCTCTGAACTTACCAGTATACCAAAGTGTCCCACTCCAGTTCAAGCTACTGAGATATCCTTCTCTAATTTCTGCAATTCAGAAAACTTCAGTCATTAGGTCCACCCTGCTCCAGAGACCTTCTGCACAGGCCCGAGTGTATGTGAGACCCTCAGTGTATGTGAGACCCTCAGTGTATGTGAGACCCTCAGCTCGGCCTAACCTATTCCTCAGTAAGCTGGTCATAAAGATAGAAGAACTGAGAGGATGAGAGTTATAGCTGCCTCAGAACCCCATTTCATCACTAAACTGAAAGCTACCACAGAATGTGGACATTGCTTACCTCAAGGTATATATTACTTTGCCTCTCCTGTGAGTGTGCTGAGACCGGGCCACCATAACATCCTCGGACCCCACCGTGACAAGTAGGTTCCAGTTAGGCCCCAGTTGCACCATAACACCCAGCAACCCCTCATAGTTACACCGGGATACCGCACTTCTGCCTGGGCCTGGTGGTACAGTCACTTTAAAGGAGAAGTCCTGTGAAATTAAAGAAAAGGGAGAAAGGCAGGGGAGTGCTGGAAAGTATTAAAGTATTCTTACCTGTCTCCGTACCTCCATAGCACTGATTGTGGGTGGCATTGACAGCTGGCAGCCACCTGCAGCTTTCCTGGCTGCAGCATTAGGTACCTGGGTGATCGATTGCTCAAAATCAGTGACTGGGGCAGGACACCTCGCAATCAATGACTGGCTGACCCGGGCCTTGACGTTGCAGCTAAAAAGCTGGGCACGTTGCAGCTGGAGGAGGCGAGTAAATGGTGTAATAGCCAAAGGAGCCGGGTACGGGACGATGCAGCTTGAGGAGCCAGGTCCGAGACGTTGCAGCTGGAGGAGCCGGGTACAGGACTTTGCAGCTGGAGGAGCCAGGTATGGGACATTGCAGCTGGACGGGCAAGGTACAGGACGTTGTAGCTGGAAGAGCAGGGTACGGGATGTTGCAGCTGGAAGAGCAGGGTACAGGACTTTGCAGCTGTAGGAGCCAGGTATGGGACATTGCAGCTGGAAGGGCAGGGTACGGGATGTTGCAGCTGGAAGAGCAGGGTACAGGACATTGCAGCTGGACACAAGTCCCAGGTTCCCAGGTGAGCACCCCATTCAATTGTGTGTGCGTCTTTAGAACTGGTGCAATTGATTTGGCACATGCGGCTGGGACTTCTGGCATAGGCAGACAGGTGAGTTGCTGTGGGATGGGGCATTATGGCTGTCTGGGACATATTTTTGGTCATGTTGCTGGCACCTTGCAGCATCCCCGTCCCCCAGCTCTGCTGATCTCTTCTGTTTCTCAGGTGTCTCCTCCTCTTTGGGTGGGAATATAGTAAGGATTCACTGACACAACCAGGCTGTGTATATTCCGGGTCTTCTACCTCAGAGAATGGTCCGGATTCTGTCTGCCACGTTATTAATGTCCCTCGTGTATGTGCCCATGTGGGGTGTACTGATGTATATGGCCTCATGTGGTGCCACACTGCTGGTCTTCTACATCAATAAAATGATTATAGCTGATATCTACGTATGTCTTCTGATAATGGCCCTATGTAAAGGTGGCAAAAATATCCCAATTCAACCCATAGGCATGGCATTCTACATTGAAAAGTTATCACAAGAGCATAACCTGAAGTCCCTGACATCTCCTCCTCTGACATCCCCCCCAACATTGCCTCCTCTGACATCGGTTTCACTGACATCCCCCCTCTAACCATACCTTCTCTGACATTGCCGCCTCTGACATCTCCTTTTCTGACATCCCCCCTGACATCCTCTCTGACATCTCCTCCTCTGACATCCCTCCTGGCATCGTTTCCTCTGACATCTCCTTCTCTGACATCCCCCCTGACATCGCCTTCTCTGACATTGCCGCCTCTGACATCCTCTCTGACATCGCCTCCTCTGACATCCCCCTGACATCGCCTCCTCTGACATCCCCCCCCCCCCCGACATCGTTTCCTCTGAAATCCCCCTGACATCCCCCCGGCATTGTTTCCTCTGACATCGCCTTCTCTGACATCGCCTCCTCTGACATCCCCCCTGACATCCTCTCTGACATCCCTCCTGGCATCATTTCCTCTGACATCCCCCCCGACATCGCCTCCCCTGACATCCCCCCCCCCCGACATCGCCTCCTCTGAAATCCCCCTGGCATTGTTTCCTCTGACATCGCCCCCTCTGACATCCCCCTAGACATCGCCTCCTCTGACATCCCCCCCCCTGACATCCTCTCTGACATCTCCCCCTCTGACCCCCCCCCCCCCCCCCCGGCATCGTTTCCTCTGACATCCCACCCGATATCGCCTCCTCTGACATCCCCCCCTGACATCCCCCCTGACATCCTCTCTGACATCTCCTCCTCTGACATCCCTCCTGGCATCGTTTCCCCCGACATCGCCTCCTCTGACATCCTCTCGGACATCGCCTCCTCTGACATCCCACCCGATATCGCCTCCGCTGACATCCTCTCGGACATCGCCTCCTCTGACATCCCACCCGATATCGCCTCCTCTGACATCCTCTCGGACATCGCCTCCTCTGACATCCCACCCGATATCGCCTCCTCTGACATTCTCTCGGACATTGCCTCCTCTGACATCCCACCCCGACATCGCCTCCTCTGACATCCTCTCGGACATCGCCTCCTCTGACATCCCACCCTGACATCGCCTCCTCTGACATCCTCTCGGACATCGCCTCCTCTGATATCCTCTCGGACATCGCCTCCTCTGACATCCCACCCGATATCGCCTCCTCTGACATCCCCCCCTGACATCCTCTCTGACATCTCCTCCTCTGACATCCCTCCTGGCATTGTTTCCTCTGACATCGCCTCCTCTGACATCGCCTCCTCTGACATCCTCTCGGACATCTCCTCCTCTGACATCCCCACCCGATATCGCCTCCTCTGACATCTCCTCCTCTGACATCCCCCCCCGGCATCGTTTCCTCTGACATCTCCCCCGGCATTGTTTCCTCTGACATCGCCTCCTCTGACATCCCCCCCCGGCATCGTTTCCTCTGACATCTCCCCCGGCATCGTTTCCTCTGACATCTCCCCCGGCATTGTTTCCTCTGACATCGCCTCCTCTGACATCCCCCCCGGCATCGTTTCCTCTGACATCTCCCCCGGCATTGTTTCCTCTGACATCGCCTCCTCTGACATCCCACCCAATATCGCCTCCTCTGACATCTCCTCCTCTGACATCCCCACCCGATATCGCCTCCTCTGACATCTCCTCCTCTGACATCCCTCCTGGCATAGTTTCCTCTGACATCTCCTCCTCTGACATCCCCCCCCCGGCATCGTTTCATCTGACATCTCCTCCTCTGACATCCCTCCTGGCATCGTTTCCTCTGACATCGCCTCCTCTGACATCGCCTCCTCTGACATCCTCTCGGACATCGCCTCCTCTGACATCCCACCCGATATCGCCTCCTCTGACATCCTCTCTGACATCGCCTCCTCTGACATCCTCTCTGACATCGCCTCCTCTGACATCCCACCCAACATCGCCTCCTCTGACATCCTCTCGGACATCGCCTCCTCTGACATCCCACCCAACATCGCCTCCTCTGACATCCTCTCGGACATCGCCTCCTCTGACATCCGACCCGATATCGCCTCCTTTGACATCTCCTCCTCTGACATCCCCACCCGATATCGCCTCCTCTGACATCTCCTCCTCTGACATCCCCACCCGATATCGCCTCCTCTGACATCTCCTCCTCTGACATCCCCCCCCCCCCGGCATTGTTTCCTCTGACATCTCCCCCGGCATTGTTTCCTCTGACATCGCCTCCTCTGACATCCCACCCGATATCGCCTCCTCTGACATCTCCTCCTCTGACATCCCCCCCGGCATCGTTTCCTCTGACATCTCCCCCGGCATTGTTTCCTCTGACATCGCCTCCTCTGACATCCCACCCGATATCGCCTCCTCTGACATCTCCTCCTCTGACATCCCCCCCCGGCATCGTTTCCTCTGACATCTCCTCCTCTGACATCCCCCCCCCCGGCATTGTTTCCTCTGACATCTCTGGCGGCCTGTAACTGCAGCTCAGCTACACAGTACAGAGACAGAAGCTTTTGACCCTATTTACTGTGTTATTATCTGTAAGTTATGGCCGTGACGATAAAATATAAAGCCATCGTCTCATAACATTTCACCGCAAGGAGAGCGGGCCGTGAGCTTTGGAATGCCAGGAGTCCGGCCCTGGTGAAGTGTCATTTTTATGCCATGATCTCTAGATTTTATTGGCACCACGCTTGGGTATACACAACTTTTTATCAATTTTTGTATAATTTTTTCTGGATGTGATCTGACTAAAAATCAGCACTTTTTTTTTTGCACTTACACCGATTACCGTGCGAGGTCAAGAATGTTACAATTTAGCTCCGTGGATGTCGCAGGCAGCGATACCAAATTTGCTTATTATTTTTGCAGAGAGTCAGGATGTGAAAGAGAGGATGATGATGGTGGTGGTAGTTGTAAGCCTGTGGGCGGCCAGGCCTCTCCTGTGTGTTGCACTAAGCTGGAATGAAGAGATGCACTGAGAGCTGCAGAGTGAGAGCGGTGCTGTTACCTGCAGGATGGCTGGGTCTTATGGTGCACCACACCCTTACTCATTGACTTGTCATAGTCTCTGGTGGGCACAAGGGCTTCCACAGGTGCACTACATGGTGCTTGAGTCTTTCCCTCCCTGTCAGCTCGGGAGCTTAGTATCTAGGCCAGGCCATAAGCCACTACGTTCAATTAGAATTATTCAGGTCCTTGTCCAACCTCCCCTTTGAATCCCAGGAAGAGACGGTTTAGAGGCCTAAATTATCTCTGCTACCCAGTCCACCTGCTTAGGGTTTCTGTCCTGAGGATTCACACTAACAGTAGAGAAGTACCTTGTGTTTCTGTGGATACTAGCGCAGAGCTCTCTCTCACTTCCAGCTTCTCCTCCTTCTCCTTTATCTCCTTCTTCAGCACCAGACAGGCTTTTCCAGCTGACCAGGCCTGGACTGGCCTCACAGAACTGCCACCAGCTGAACTCAACACTGAACCGAATCGACTGGACCCTACGTCCTGTTACAGCTGGGTTTTGTGGGAGGCTGCTCCACCTACCTTCTAGCAGGTTCTGGGAAGTCTACACTACCTAAAGCAATTCCCACTACAGCCTGCAGGTGTCACTGTTGTCTCACTGTTTGTGTGGTGTTAGGGCCCTTTTACACAGAAAGATTATCTGACAGATTATCTGCCAAAGATTTGAAGCCAAAGCCAGGACTAGATGTGAAAAGAGGAGAAATCTCAGGCTTTCCTTTATGACCTGATCTCTGTTTATAGTCTGTTTCTGGTTTTGGCTTCAAATCTTTGGCAGATAATCTTCCTGTGTAAAAGGGCCCTAAGGCATATAACCCATTCTGTGCTGGCCAGTTACACTGGTACAGAGAATGTGGCCCTGGGAAAAGTTGAAGGTGGGGCCCCACATGCTGAAATATTGTAGCAAAAATGTAAGGTCCCCATACATTTTACACTTTTGTTGGTGGTACCTGTTGCTCCTGGTGGGTTCGGCCATCAGTATAAGGGGACTGTATGGGGCTCTCTGGACAGTTCTCTGACAGATGATGTCAGTGTACATAGGGGGTCGTACTTGATGGAAAATTAACATCCAACTTCTTTGTTCTCAGAGAGACAAGCCGCCATCAGATCTGTCTGGCTATGGCTTACTCCTCCTATAGAGAACACAGGAACACTTAGCTGTGCCACACATTCCTGTGTATGGGGAGGGCGGGGTTGTATGGGAGAGATAATTGTCAGCTGAAGGACTGTTCAGCCAGCAGTTACTGAATATGTATGGCCACTTTAAGGGCCGCATTACACGGCCTGATATTCCGGAAAAGTGAGCACCAATCTGGTAGAATAGAGCTCGCTTAGAGAGTCTACTACATGGCTCAATTATCATGCAGCAAAGGCTGTGTGTATATATATATATATATATATATATATATATATATATATATATATATATAATCATTAGTGATGTCTGTGGAACTCTTGCTGTATATAGTAAATAATAAAGATATATACTAGCTGATCTCGTTCCCCGGTGTCCTCAGGCCATGTCTGTGATATACACTCACTGGCCACTTTATTAGGTACACCATGCTAGTAACGGGTTGGACCCCCTTTTGCCTTCAGAACTGCCCCAATTCTTCGTCGCATAGATACAACAAGGTGCTGGAAGCTTCCTCAGAGATTTTGGTCCATAGTGACATGATGGCATCACACAGTTGCCGCAGATTTGTCGGCTGCACATCCATGATGCCAATCTCCCGTTCCACCACATCCCAAAGATGCTCTATTGGATTGAGATCTGGTGACTGTGGAGGCCATTGGAGTACAGTGACCTCATTGTCATGTTCAAGCAGAAATCGAGACTCATCAGACCAGGCAACGTTTTTCCAATCTTCTACTGTCCAATTTCGATGAGCTTGTGCAAATTGTAGCCTCAGTTTCCTGTTCTTAGCTGAGCGGAGTGGCCCCCGGTGTGGTCTTCTGCTGCTGTAGCCCATCTGCCTCAGAGTTGGCCGTACTGTGCGCTCAGAGATGCTCTTCTTCCTACCTTGGGTGTAACGGTTGGCTATTTGAGTCACTGTTGCCTTTCTATCAGCTGGAACCAGTCTGCCCATTCTCCTCTGACCTCTGGCATCAACAAGGCATTTCCGCCCACAGAACTGCCGCTCACTGGATGGTTTTTCTTTTTCGGACCATTCTCTGTAAACCCTAGAGATGGTTGTGCGTGAAAATCCCAGTAGATCAGCAGTTTCTGAAATACTCAGACCAGCCTTTCTGGCACCAACAACCATGCCACGTTCAAAGGCCTCAAATCACCTTTCTTCCCCATACTGATGCTCGGTTTGAACTGCAGGAGATTGTCTTGACCATGTCTACATGCCTTAATGCACTGAGTTGCCGCCATGTGATTGGCTGATTATAAATTAAGTGGTAACGTGCAGTTGGACAGGTGTACCTAATAAAGTGGCCAGTGAGTGTATACTAGCTGATCACGTTCCCCGGTGTCCTCAGGCCGTGTCTGTGATATATACTATCTGATCTCGTTCCCCGGTGTCCTCAGGCCTTGTCTGTGATATATACTAGCTGATCACGTTCCCCAGTGTCCTCAGGCCTTGTCTGTGATATATACTAGCTGATCATTTTCCCAGGTGTCCTCAGGCTGTGTCTGTGATATATACTATCTGATCTCGTTCCCCGGTGTCCTCAGGCCGTGTCTGTGATACATACTATCTGATCTCGTTCCCCGATGTCCTCAGGCCTTGTCTGTGATATATACTTGCTGATCACGTTCCCCGGTGTCCTCAGGCCGTGTCTGTGATATACAGTATACTAGCTGATCAAGTTCCCCGGTGTCCTCAGGCTGTGTCTGTGATATACAGTATACTAGCTTATCACGTTTCCCAGTGTCCTCAGGCCTAGTCTGTGATATATATTACCAGATCACGTTCCCCAGTGTCCTCAGGCTTTTGTCTGTGATATATATTACCTGATCACGTTCCCCGGTGTCATCAGGCCTTGTCTGTGATATATACTACCTGATCACTTTCCCTGGTGTCCTCAGGCTTTGTCTGCGGGATCTCCCAGTTGCCGCAGTTGCAGCTCTCACTTCTGGTCCCCTCTCTGAAGTGATCGGTCGCTCAGCCAATGACTGGCCATAACAAAGACACAGGCTGAGGACACCGGGGAACGTGATCAGGTAAGTAACAGCTTTATTATTTTGTCTGCTCAATTATCAACCAATGAGTTTTACGAGCCCATAGATATGGAGCAGGAGGTCTGAGTGCTGAGCCCATAGATACAGAGCAGGATGTGTGAGCGCTGAGCCCATAGATACAGAGCAGGATGTGTGAGCGCTGAGCCCATAGATACAGAGCAGGATGTGTGAGCGCTGAGCCCATAGATACAGAGCAGGATGTGTGAGCGCTGAGCCCATAGATACAGAGCAGGATGTGTGAGCGCTGAGCTTATAGAAACCGAGCAGGATGTGTGAGCGCTGAGCCCATAGATACAGAGCAGGATGTGTGAGCGCTGAGCCCATAGATACAGAGCAGGATATGTGAGCGCTGAGCCCATAGATACAGAGCAGGAGGTGTGAGCGCTGAGCCCATAGATACAGGATGTGTGAGCGCTGAGCCCATAGATACAGAGCAGGATGTGTGAGCGCTGAGCCCATAGATACAGAGCAGGATGTGTGAGCGCTGAGCCCATAGATACAGAGCAGGATGTGTGAGCCCATAGATACAGAGCAGGAGGTGTGAGTGCTGAGCCCATAGATACAGAGCAGGATGTGTGAGTGCTGAGCCCATAGATACAGAGCAGGATGTGTGAGTGCTGAGCCCATAGATACAGAGCAGGATGTGTGAGCGCTGAGCCCATAGATACAGAGCAGGATGTGTGAGCGCTGAGCTTATAGATACAGGATGTGTGAGTGCTGAGCCCATAGATACAGAGCAGGATGTGTGAGTGCTGAGCCCATAGATACAGAGCAGGATGTGTGAGCGCTGAGCCCATAGATACAGAGCAGGATGTGTGAGCGCTGAGCTTATAGAAACCGAGCAGGATGTGTGAGCGCTGAGCCCATAGATACAGAGCAGGATGTGTGAGCGCTGAGCTTATAGAAACCGAGCAGGATGTGTGAGCGCTGAGCCCATAGATACAGAGCAGGATGTGTGAGCGCTGAGCCCATAGATACAGAGCAGGATGTGTGAGCGCTGAGCCCATAGATACAGAGCAGGATGTGTGAGCGCTGAGCTTATAGAAACCGAGCAGGATGTGTGAGCGCTGAGCCCATAGATACAGAGCAGGATGTGTGAGCGCTGAGCCCATAGATACAGAGCAGGATGTGTGACCGCTGAGCCCATAGATACAGAGCAGGAGGCCTGAGTGCTGAGCCCATAGATACAGGATGTGTGAGCGCTGAGCCCATAGATATAGAGCAGGATGTGTGAGTGCTGAGCCTATAGATACAGAGCAGGATGTGTGAGTGCTGAGCCCATAGATACAGAGCAGGATGTGTGAGCGCTGAGCTTATAGAAACCGAGCAGGATGTGTGAGCGCTGAGCCCATAGATACAGAGCAGGAGGTGTGAGTGCTGAGCCCATAGATATAGAGCAGGATGTGTGAGCGCTGAGCCCATAGATACAGAGCAGGAGGCCTGAGTGCTGAGCCCATAGATACAGAGCAGGATGTGTGAGCGCTGAGCCCATAGATACAGAGCAGGATATGTGAGCGCTGAGCCCATAGATACAGAGCAGGAGGTGTGAGCGCTGAGCCCATAGATACAGGATGTGTGAGCGCTGAGCCCATAGATACAGAGCAGGATGTGTGAGTGCTGAGCCCATAGATACAGAGCAGGATGTGTGACCGCTGAGCCCATAGATACAGAGCAGGATGTGTGAGTGCTGAGCCCATAGATACAGAGCAGGATGTGTGAGTGCTGAGCATATAGATACAGGAAGTGTGAGCGCTGAGCCCATAGATACAGGATGTGTGAGTGCTGAGCCCATAGATACAGGATGTGTGAGTGCTGAGCCCATAGATACAGGATGTGTGAGTGCTGAGCCCATAGATACAGAGCAGGAGGTTTGAGTGCTGAGCCCATAGATACTGAACAGGATGTGTGAGTGCTGAGCCCATAGATACAGAGCAGGATGTGTGAGTGCTGAGCCCATAGATACAGAGCAGGATGTGTGAGCGCTGAGCCCATAGATACAGAGCAGGATGTGTGAGCGCTGAGCCCATAGATACAGGATGTGTGAGCGCTGAGCCCATAGATACAGAGCAGGATGTGTGAGTGCTGAGCCCATAGATACAGAGCAGGATGTGTGAGCACTGAGCCCATAGATACAGAACAGGAGGAATGAGCACTGAGCCCATAGATACAGAGCAGGATGTGTGAGCGCTGAGCCCATAGATATAGAGCAGGATGTGTGAGCGCTGAGCCCATAGATATAGAGCAGGATGTGTGAGCACTGAGCCCATAGATACAGAACAGGAGGACTGAGCGCTGAGCCCATAGATACAGAGCAGGATGTGTGAGCGCTGAGCCCATAGATATAGAGCAGGATGTGTGAGTGCTGAGCCCATAGATACAGAGCAGGATGTGTGAGTGCTGAACCCATAGATACAGGATGTGTGAGCGCTGAGCCCATAGATATGGAGCAGGAGGTCTGAGTGCTGAGCCCATAGATACAGAGCAGGATGTGTGAGCGCTGAGCCCAAAGATACAGAGCAGGATGTGTGAGCGCTGAGCATATAGATACAGAGCAGGATGTGTGAGTGCTGAACCCATAGATACAGGATGTGTGAGCACTGAGCCCATAGATACAGAGCAGGATGTGTGAGTGCTGAGCCCATAGATACAGAGCAGGATGTGTGAGCGCTGAGCCCATAGATACAGAGCAGGATGTGTGAGCGCTGAGCCCATAGATACAGAGCAGGATGTGTGAGCGCTGAGCCCATAGATACAGTGCAGGATGTGTGAGCGCTGAGCCCATAGATACAGAGCAGGATGTGTGAGTGCTGAGCCCATAGATACAGAGCAGGATGTGTGAGCGCTGAGCCCATAGATACAGAGCAGGATGTGTGAGCGCTGAGCCCATAGATACAGAGCAGAAGGTGTGAGCGCTGAGCTCATACATACAGAGCAGGAGGTCTGAGTGCTGAGCCCATAGATACAGAGCAGAATGTGTGAGTGCTGAGCCCATAGATACAGGATGTGTGAGCGCTGAGCCCATAGATACAGAGCAGGATGTGTGAGCGCTGAGTCCATAGATACAGAGCAGGAGGTGTGAGCGCTGAGCCCATAGATACAGAGCAGGATGTGTGAGTGCTGAGCCCATAGATACAGGATGTGTGAGCGCTGAGCCCATAGATACAGAGCAGGATGTGTGAGCGCTGAGCCCATAGATACAGAGCAGGAGGACTGAGCGCTGAGCCCATAGATACAGAGCAGGATGTGTGAGCGCTGAGCCCAAAGATACAGAGCAGGAGGACTGAGCGCTGAGCCCATAGATACAGAGCAGGATGTGTGAGCGCTGAGCCCAAAGATACAGAGCAGGAGGACTGAGCGCTGAGCCCATAGATACAGAGCAGGATGTGTGAGTGCTGAGCCCAGAGATAAAGAGCAGGATGTGTGAGTGCTGAGCCCATAGATACAGGATGTGTGAGCGCTGAGCCCATAGATACAGAGCAGGATGTGTGAGCGCTGAGCCCATAGATACAGAGCAGGAGGACTGAGCGCTGAGCCCATAGATACAGAGCAGGATGTGTGAGCGCTGAGCCCATAGATACAGAGCAGGATGTGTGAGTGCTGAGCCCATAGATACAGAGCAGGATGTGTGAGCGCTGAGCCCATAGATACAGAGCAGGATGTGTGAGCGCTGAGCCCATAGATACAGTGCAGGATGTGTGAGCGCTGAGCCCATAGATACAGAGCAGAAGGTGTGAGCGCTGAGCTCATACATACAGAGCAGGAGGTCTGAGTGCTGAGCCCATAGATACAGAGCAGGATGTGAGCGCTGAGCCCATAGATACAGGATGTGTGAGTGCTGAGCCCATAGATACAGAGCAGGATGTGTGAGTGCTGAGCCCATAGATATAGAGCAGGATGTGTGAGCGCTGAGCCCATAGATACAGAGCAGGAGGCCTGAGTGCTGAGCCCATAGATACAGAGCAGGATATGTGAGTGCTGAGCCCATAGATATAGAGCAGGATGTGTGAGCGCTGAGCATATAGATACAGGAGGTGTGAGCGCTAAGCCCATAGATACAGAGCAGGATGTGTGAGCGCTGAGCATATAGATACAGGATGTGTGAGTGCTGAGCCCATAGATACAGGATGTGTGAGCGCTGAGCTCATCGATACAGAGCAGGATGTGTGAGTGCTGAGCCCATAGATACAGAGCAGGATGTGTGAGTGCTGAGCCCATAGATACAGAGCAGGATGTGTGAGCGCTGAGCCCATAGATACAGGATGTGTGAGCGCTGAGCCCATAGATACAGAGCAGGAGGTGTGAGTGCTGAGCCCATAGATACAGAGCAGGATGTGTGAGCGCTGAGCCCATAGATACAGAGCAGGATGTGTGAGCGCTGAGCCCATAGATACAGTGCAGGATGTGTGAGCGCTGAGCCCATAGATACAGAGCAGAAGGTGTGAGCGCTGAGCTCATACATACAGAGCAGGAGGTCTGAGTGCTGAGCCCATAGATACAGAGCAGGATGTGAGCGCTGAGCCCATAGATACAGAGCAGGATGTGTGAGTGCTGAGCATACAGGTACAGAGCAGGATGTGTGAGTGCTGAGCCCAGAGATACAGAGCAGGAAGTGTGAGTGCTGAGCCCATAGATACAGAGCAGGATGTGTGAGCGCTAAGCCCATAGATACAGAGCAGAAGGTGTAAGCGCTGAGCCCATAGATACAGAACAGGAGGACTGAGCGCTGAGCCCATAGATACAGAGCAGGATATGTGAGTGCTGAGCCCATAGATATAGAGCAGGATGTGTGAGTGCTGAGCCCAGAGATACAGAGCAGGAAGTGTGAGTGCTGAGCCCATAGATACAGAGCAGGATGTGTGAGTGCTGAGCCCATAGATACAGAGCAGGATGTGTGAGTGCTGAGCATACAGGTACAGAGCAGGATGTGTGAGTGCTGAGCCCAGAGATACAGAGCAGGAAGTGTGAGTGCTGAGCCCATAGATACAGAGCAGGATGTGTGAGCGCTGAGCCCATAGATACAGAGCAGAAGATGTAAGCGCTGAGCCCATAGATACAGAACAGGAGGACTGAGCGCTGAGCCCATAGATACAGAGCAGGATATGTGAGTGCTGAGCCCATAGATATAGAGCAGGATGTGTGAGTGCTGAGCCCAGAGATACAGAGCAGGATGTGTGAGCGCTGAGCCCATACATACAGAGCAGGATGTGTGAGTGCTGAGCCCATAGATACAGAGCAGGATGTGAGCGCTGAGCCCATAGATACAGGATGTGTGAGTGCTGAGCCCATAGATACAGAGCAGGATGTGTGAGTGCTGAGCCCATAGATATAGAGCAGGATGTGTGAGCGCTGAGCCCATAGATACAGAGCAGGATGTGTGAGTGCTGAGCCCATAGATATAGAGCAGGATGTGTGAGCGCTGAGCCCATAGATACAGAGCAGGAGGCCTGAGTGCTGAGCCCATAGATACAGAGCAGGATATGTGAGTGCTGAGCCCATAGATATAGAGCAGGATGTGTGAGCGCTGAGCCCAGAGATACAGAGCAGGAAGTGTGAGCGCTGAGCCCATAGATACAGGATGTGTGAGTGCTGAGCCCAGAGATACAGAGCAGGAAGTGTGAGTGCTGAGCCCATAGATACAGGATGTGTGAGCGCTGAGCCCATAGTTACAGAGCAGGATGTGTGAGCGCTGAGCCCATAGATACAGAGCAGGAGGTGTGAGCGCTAAGCCCATAGATACAGAGCAGGATGTGTGAGCGCTGAGCATATAGATACAGGATGTGTGAGTGCTGAGCCCATAGATACAGGATGTGTGAGCGCTGAGCTCATCGATACAGAGCAGGATGTGTGAGTGCTGAGCCCATAGATACAGAGCAGGATGTGTGAGTGCTGAGCCCATAGATACAGAGCAGGATGTGTGAGCGCTGAGCCCATAGATACAGGATGTGTGAGCGCTGAGCTCATCAATACAGAGCAGGATGTGTGAGTGCTGAGCCCATAGATATAGAGCAGGATGTGTGAGCGCTGAGCATATAGATACAGAGCAGGATGTGTGAGCGCTGAGCCCTGAGATACAGAGCAGGATGTGTGAGCGCTGAGCCCATAGATACAGAGCAGGATGTGTGAGCGCTGAGCCCATAGATACAGAGCAGGATGTGTGAGCGCTGAGCCCATAGATACAGAGCAGGATGTGTGAGCGCTGAGCCCATAGATACAGAGCAGGAGGTCTGAGTGCTGAGCCCATAGATATAGAGCAGGATGTGTGAGCGCTGAGCATATAGATACAGAGCAGGATGTGTGAGCGCTGAGCCCATAGATACAGAGCAGGATGTGTGAGCGCTGAGCCCATAGATACAGAGCAGGATGTGTGAGCGCTGAGCCCATAGATACAGAGCAGGATGTGTGAGCGCTGAGCCCATAGATACAGAGCAGGATGTGTGAGCGCTGAGCCCATAGATACAGGATGTGTGAGCGCTGAGCCCATAGATACAGGATGTGTGAGCGCTGAGCCCATAGATACAGGATGTGTGAGCGCTGAGCCCATAGATACAGGATGTGTGAGCGCTGAGCATATAAATACAGAGCAGTATGTGTGAGCGCTGAGCATATAGATACAGAGCAGGATGTGTGAGCGCTGAGCCCATAGATACAGAGCAGGATGTGTGAGCGCTGAGCCCATAGATACAGGATGTGTGAGCGCTGAGCATATAAATACAGAGCAGTATGTGTGAGCGCTGAGCCCATAGATACAGGAGGTCTGAGCGCTGAGCCTATAGATACAGAACAGGAGGTGTGAGTGCTGAGCCCATAGATACAGAGCAGGATGTGTGAGCGCTGAGCCCATAGATACAGAGCAGGATGTGTGAGCGCTGAGCCCATAGATACAGGATGTGTGAGCGCTGAGCCCATAGATACAGGATGTGTGAGCGCTGAGCATATAAATACAGAGCAGGATGTGTGAGTGCTGAGCCCATAGATACATGAGGTCTGAGCGCTGAGCCCATAGATACAGAACAGGAGGTGTGAGCGCTGAGCCTATAGATACAGAGCAGGAGGTGTGAGTGCTGAGCATATAGATACAGAGCAGGATGTGTGAGCGCTGAGCATATAGATACAGAGCAGGATGTGTGAGCGCTGAGCCCATAGATACAGAGCAGGATGTGTGAGCGCTGAGCCCATAGATACAGAGCAGGAGGACTGAGCGCTGAGCGCATAGATACAGAGCAGGATGTGAGCGCTGAGCCCATAGATACAGGATGTGTGAGTGCTGAGCCCATAGATACAGAGCAGGATGTGTGAGTTCTGAGCCCATAGATATAGAGCAGGATGTGTGAGCGCTGAGCCCATAGATACAGAGCAGGATGTGTGAGTGCTGAGCCCATAGATATAGAGCAGGATGTGTGAGCGCTGAGCCCATAGATACAGAGCAGGAGGCCTGAGTGCTGAGCCCATAGATACAGAGCAGGATATGTGAGTGCTGAGCCCATAGATACAGAGCAGGATGTGTGAGCGCTGAGCCCATAGATACAGGATGTGTGAGTGCTGAGCCCATAGATATAGAGCAGGATGTGTGAGTGCTGAGCCCAGAGATACAGGATGTGTGAGCGCTGAGCCCATAGATACAGAGCAGGATGTGTGAGCGCTGAGCCCATAGATACAGAGCAGGAGGTGTGAGCGCTAAGCCCATAGATACAGAGCAGGATGTGTGAGCGCTGAGCATATAGATACAGGATGTGTGAGCGCTGAGCCCATAGATACAGAGCAGGAGGTGTGAGTGCTGAGCCCATAGATACAGGATGTGTGAGCGCTGAGCTCATCGATACAGAGCAGGATGTGTGAGTGCTGAGATCATCGATACAGAGCAGGATGTGTGAGTGCTGAGCCCATAGATACAGAGCAGGATGTGTGAGTGCTGAGCCCATAGATACAGAGCAGGATGTGTGAGCGCTGAGCCCATAGATACAGGATGTGTGAGCGCTGAGCCAATAGATACAGAGCAGGAGGTGTGAGTGCTGAGCCCATAGATATAGAGCAGGATGTGTGAGCGCTGAGCATATAGATACAGAGCAGGATGTGTGAGCGCTGAGCCCTGAGATACAGAGCAGGATGTGTGAGCGCTGAGCCCATAGATACAGAGCAGGATGTGTGAGCGCTGAGCCCATAGATACAGGATGTGTGAGTGCTGAGCCCATAGATACAGGATGTGTGAGTGCTGAGCCCATAGATACAGAGCAGGATATGTGAGTGCTGAGCCCATAGATACAGAGCAGGATGTGTGAGCGCTGAGCCCATAGATACAGGATGTGTGAGCGCTGAGCCCATAGATACAGGATGTGTGAGCGCTGAGCATATAAATACAGAGCAGTATGTGTGAGCGCTGAGCATATATATACAGAGCAGGATGTGTGAGCGCTGAGCCCATAGATACAGAGCAGGATGTGTGAGCGCTGAGCCCATAGATACAGGATGTGTGAGCGCTGAGCCTATAGATACAGAACAGGAGGTGTGAGTGCTGAGCCTATAGATACAGAGCAGGATATGTGAGTGCTGAGCCCATAGATACAGAGCAGGATGTGTGAGCGCTGAGCCCATAGATACAAAGCAGGATGTGTGAGCGCTGAGCCCATAGATACAGGATGTGTGAGCGCTGAGCCCATAGATACAGGATGTGTGAGCGCTGAGCATATAAATACAGAGCAGTATGTGTGAGTGCTGAGCCCATAGATACAGAGCAGGAGGTGTGAGCGCTGAGCCCATAGATACAGGAGGTCTGAGCGCTGAGCCCATAGATACAGAACAGGAGGTGTGAGTGCTGAGCCTATAGATACAGAGCAGGAGGTGTGAGTGCTGAGCCCATAGATACAGAGCAGGATGTGTGAGCGCTGAGCCCATAGATACAGAGCAGGATGTGTGAGCGCTGAGCCCATAGATACAGAGCAGGATGTGTGAGTGCTGAGCCCATAGATACAGGATGTGAGCGCTGAGCCCATAGATACAGGATGTGTGAGCGCTGAGCCCATAAATACAGGATGTGTGAGCGCTGAGCCCATAGATACAGGAGGTGTGAGCGCTGAGCCCATAGATACAGAGCAGGATGTGTAAGCGCTGAGCCCATAGATACAGAGCAGGAGGTGTGAGTGCTGAGCATATAGATACAGAGCAGGATGTGTGAGTGCTGAGCCCATAGATACAGAGCAGGATGTGTGAGCGCTGAGCCCATAGATACAGAGCAGGATGTGTGAGTGCTGAGCCCATAGATACAGAGCAGGATGTGTGAGTGCTGAGCCCATAGATACAGAGCAGGATGTGTGAGTGCTGAGCCCATAGATACAGAGCAGGATGTGTGAGTGCTGAGCCCATAGATACAGAGCAGGAGGTGTGAGCGCTGAGCCCATAGATACAGAGCAGGAGGTGTGAGCGCTGAGCCCATAGATACAGAGCAGGATGCATGAGCGCTGAGCCCATAGATACAGAGCAGGATATGTGAGTGCTGAGCCCATAGATACAGAGCAGGATATGTGAGTGCTGAGCCCATAGATACAGGATGTGTGAGTGCTGAGCCCATAGATACAGAGCAGGATGTGTGAGTGCTGAGCCCATAGATACAGGATGTGTGAGCGCTGAGCCCATAGATACAGAGCAATATGTGTGAGTGCTGAGCCAATAGATACAGGATGTGTGAGCGCTGAGCCCAGGGCTGGATTAAAGAGAGGGCACAAGGGGCACGTGCCCCGGGCCCCCACCAGCCCGAACCCGGAAGCAGAGTTCTGGGTTCAGGCTGGTGTATGTCAGGGCCGGCGTCAGCACCCGGCTTACTCAGGCCCCCAGGGGCGGGTGCTGCCGGCCCTGAGTCTGGGGGGGGGGGGCTCTCTCCCACCCTAGAATGGAGTTGTTAGAAGGAGGTGTAAAGGACCTGCCGTTTCTGCAGCAGAGCGACGAGAAAGGACCTGTGGTGACGTCATAAAGGGCGGGGCTGAGAACGGGAAGATGCATATGGATGAAGGACCTGTGATCATTGTCATGTGACTTGAGGGGGCGGGGCTCACTTATACCTCCCCTCTGTATGCTGGGAGTTGTAGTCCTCTTATATCTCCTCCTGTAATGTTCTCTGATCTTCCATAATAACAGGCTGGCCATGCTGGGAGTTGTAGTCCTCTTATACCTCCTCCTGTAATGTCCTCTGATCTCCCATAATAACAGGCTGTCCATGCTGGGAGTTGTAGTTCCCCCCGGTATACCTCATGTAATGTCTCCTGATTGTAATAATGTCTGGCAACTCCTTCTAGCAACTCCATCGCTCTAAGGTTAAGAAGCTAGAGGGGGACGACCTCCTTCTAGCAACTTCATTCTAGTTTCATCCCTGCGTGGATCCGATCTCACCAGCAGACGCAGAGCGATGACGTCATCACGCCTGCTGGTGGGTCCACAAGGCGCACACATGGGAGAAGTGGACCTGTCCCCCGCCCGAATTAGTGAGTGTGATTTTATTTTTTTATTTTCTTGTGTTGAGAGAGAGAGAGCAGGGGTTATTTCTATGGGGGCAGGGGGCATTACTATAGGGGTTGAGCAGGGGGCATTTCTATGGGGGCAGATAAGGGGGCATTTCTATGGGGGCAGAGCAGGGGGCATCTACTATGGGGCATTACTATGGGGAAGGGGACATTACTATAGGGGCTGAGCAGGGGGCATCTACTATGGGGCAGGGGACATTACTATGGGGGCAAAGCATGGGACATTACTATGGGGGGCAGAGCAGGGGATATTACTATAGGGAGCAGGGGACATTACTATGGGGGCAGAGCAGGAAACATTACTATGGGGGCTGGGCAGGGGACATTACTATGGAGCAGAGCAGGGGCATTACTATGGGGGCAGAGCAGGGGACATTATGGGGGCAGAGGACATTACTATGGGGGCAGAGCAGGGGGCATTTCTATGGGACAGAGCAGGGGCATTACTATGGGGACATGGCAGGGGACATTACAATGGGGACAGAGGGCATTTTTACTATATGGAGGGCACAGCATGGGGACATTATTACTATATGGAGGGCACAGCATGGGGACATTATTACTATATGGGGGGCACAGCACGGGACCCACATACCTCCTTACTTTACTGCACATGACACCAAACAGCGGAGTTACTACTGTATGAAAGCCTATGGGTGGGAAAAAGGGAAGGAAGTGGCTGGAAATGTGCGGAGTCTAAGATGTTTGTCTGACAGGTTCTGAAGAGATGAATTGTAGCTGGAAGAAATCATCATGGAGGTCTGAGCAAGATGCAAAGGAAACAGAGAGCGATCGCCTCAGATCAAAGAAGACGTCACCTGTGAGTTACTGAATTACATTTTTTTTTTCGGTATTTTGTCAAATGCTGGTTTCTCACATTGCGTTATTAACGCTATGTGACAACACACCCTAATAGTCAGCCCTCCCTGCTCCTGTCTCTAGGCCTGGCATCTTCCTCTGCACTGCAGCCTCTAGTGACCATCACATGCATAACAGAGGAGGATGCTCAGCCATACAGCCAGGAGCGAGGAGGGGTCTGTGCTAAGTCGCCTACAGTAAGCTGCTATATGTATAGATCGCGGTATAGTTTAATTTTTTTTTTTTTTGGGGGGGGGGAGTGGGGGCCTCCAACAAAATTGTCGCCCGGGGCCTCCACTAACCTTAATCCCGCCCTGGCTGAGCCCATAGATACAGAGCAGGATGTGTGAGCGCTGAGCCCATAGATACAGAGCAGGATGTGTGAGTGCTGAGCCCATAGATACAGAGCAGGATGTGTGAGTGCTGAGCCCATAGATACAGAGCAGGATGTGTGAGTGCTGAGCCCATAGATACAGAGCAGGATGTGTGAGTGCTGAGCCCATAGATACAGAGCAGGATGTGTGACCGCTGAGCCCATAGATACAGAGCAGGATGTGTGAGTGCTGAGCCCATAGATACAGAGCAGGATGTGTGAGTGCTGAGCCCATAGATACAGAGCAGGATGTGTGAGCTCTGAGCCCATAGATACAGAGCAGGATGTGTGAGCGCTGAGCCCATAGATACAGGATGTGTGAGCGCTGAGCCCATAGATACAGGATGTGTGAGTGCTGAGCCCATAGATACAGGATGTGTGAGTGCTGAGCCCATAGATACAGAGCAGGATGTGTGAGCGCTGAGCCCATAGATACAGAGCAGGATGTGTGAGCGCTGAGCCCATAGATACAGAGCAGGATGTGTGAGCGCTGAGCCCATAGATACAGAGCAGGATGTGTGAGCACTGAGCCCATAGATACAGAGCAGGATGTGTGAGCGCTGAGCATATAGATACAGAGCAGGATGTGTGAGCGCTGAGCCCATAGATACAGAGCAGGATGTGTGAGCGCTGAGCCCATAGATACAGAGCAGGATGTGTGAGCGCTGAGCCCATAGATACAGAGCAGGATGTGAGCGCTGAGCCCATAGATACAGAGCAGGATGTGAGCGCTGAGCCCATAGATACAGAGCAGGATATGTGAGTGCTGAGCCCATAGATACAGAGCAGGATGTGAGCGCTGAGCCCATAGATACAGAGCAGGATGTGTGAGCGCTGAGCCCATAGATACAGGATGTGTGAGTGCTGAGCCCATAGATACAGAGCAGGATGTGAGTGCTGAGCCCATAGATACAGAGCAGGATATGTGAGTGCTGAGCCCATAGATACAGAGCAGGATATGTGAGTGCTGAGCTCATAGATACAGAGCAGGATATGTGAGTGCTGAACCCATAGATACAGAGCAGGATATGTGAGTGCTGAGCCCATAGATACAGAGCAGGATATGTGAGCGCTGAGCCCATAGATACAGAGCAGGATATGTGAGTGCTGAGCCCATAGATACAGAGCAGGATATGTGAGCGCTGAGCCCATAGATACAGAGCAGGATGTGAGCGCTGATCCCATAGATACAGAGCAGGATGTGTGAGCGCTGAGCCCATAGATACAGCATGTGTGAGTGCTGAGCCCATAGATACAGAGCAGGATGTGAGTGCTGAGCCCATAAATACAGAGCAGGATATGTGAGTGCTGAGCCCATAAATACAGAGCAGGATATGTGAGTGCTGAGCCCATAGATACAGAGCAGGATATGTGAGTGCTGAGCCCATAGATACAGAGCAGGATATGTGAGTGCTGAGCCCATAGATACAGAGCAGGATATGTGAGTGCTGAGCCCATAGATACAGAGCAGGATGTGTGAGCGCTGAGCCCATAGATACAGGATGTGTGAGTGCTGAGCCCATAGATACAGGATGTGTGAGTGCTGAGCCCATAGATACAGGATGTGTAAGTGCTGAGCCCATAGATACAGAGCAGGATGTGTGAGCGCTGAGCCCATAGATATAGAGCAGGATGTGTGAGCGCTGAGCCCATAGATACAGAGCAGGATGTGTGAGTGCTGAGCCCATAGATACAGAGCAGGATGTGTGAGTGCTAAGCCCATAGATACAGAGCAGGATGTGTGAGTGCTGAGCCCATAGATACAGGATGTGTGAGTGCTAAGCCCATAGATACAGGATGTGTAAGCGCTGAGCCCATAGATACAGAGCAGGATGTGTGAGCGCTGAGCCCATAGATACAGGATGTGTGAGCGCTGAGCCCATAGATACAGGATGTGTGAGCGCTGAGCCCATAGATACAGAGCAGGATGTGAGCGCTGAGCCCATAGATACAGAGCAGGATGTGTGAGCGCTGAGCCCATAGATACAGAGCAGGATGTGAGCGCTGAGCCCATAGATACAGAGCAGGATGTGAGCGCTGAGCCCATAGATACAGAGCAGGATGTGAGCGCTGAGCCCATAGATACAGAGCAGGATATGTGAGTGCTGAGCCCATAGATACAGAGCAGGATGTGAGCGCTGAGCCCATAGATACAGAGCAGGATGTGTGAGCGCTGAGCCCATAGATACAGGATGTGTGAGTGCTGAGCCCATAGATACAGAGCAGGATGTGAGTGCTGAGCCCATAGATACAGAGCAGGATATGTGAGTGCTGAGCCCATAGATACAGAGCAGGATGTGTGAGCGCTGAGCCCATAGATACAGGATGTGTGAGTGCTGAGCCCATAGATATAGAGCAGGATGTGTGAGCGCTGAGCCCATAGATACAGGATGTGTGAGTGCTGAGCCCATAGATACAGAGCAGGATGTGTGAGCGCTGAGCCCATAGATACAGAGCACGATGTGTGAGCGCTGAGCCCATAGATACAGGATATGTGAGCGCTGAGCCCATAGATACAGGATGTGTGAGCGCTGAGCCCATAGATACAGGATGTGTGAGCGCTGAGCCCATAGATACAGGATGTGTAAGCGCTGAGCCCATAGATACAGAGCAGGATCAGGGCCGTTTCTAGGGGCGGGCGAGCTGGGCCACCGCATCGGGCGCCCACAGTACCCGGCCCGCAGCCGCCGCATCATCAGGACTGGCCCGAGGATCTGAAATCTAAGTTCCAGATCCCCTGGCCAGAGAGACCTTTAGCTGTGTGTACAGCAGGCACAGAGCAGGATATGTGAGTGCTGAGCCCATAGATACAGAGCAGGATGTGTGAGCGCTGAGCCCATAGATACAGGATGTGTGAGCACTGAGCCCATAGATACAGAGCAGGATGTGAGTGCTGAGCCCATAAATACAGAGCAGGATATGTGAGCGCTGAGCCCATAGATACAGAGCAGGATGTGTGAGTGCTGAGCCCATAGATACAGAGCAGGAGGTCTGAGTGCTGAGCCCATAGATACAGAGCAGGATGTGTGAGCGCTGAGCCCATAGATACAGGATGTGTGAGCACTGAGCCCATAGATACAGAGCAGGATGTGAGTGCTGAGCCCATAAATACAGAGCAGGATATGTGAGTGCTGAGCCCATAGATACAGAGCAGGATATGTGAGTGCTGAGCCCATAGATACAGAGCAGGATATGTGAGTGCTGAGCCCATAGATACAGAGCAGGATATGTGAGTGCTGAGCCCATAGATACAGAGCAGGATATGTGAGTGCTGAGCCCATAGATACAGAGCAGGATATGTGAGTGCTGAGCCCATAGATACAGGATGTGTGAGTGCTGAGCCCATAGATACAGGATGTGTGAGCGCTGAGCCCATAGATACAGGATGTGTGAGTGCTGAGCCCATAGATACAGAGCAGGATGTGTGAGCGCTGAGCCCATAGATATAGAGCAGGATGTGTGAGCGCTGAGCCCATAGATACAGAGCAGGATGTGTGAGTGCTGAGCCCATAGATACAGAGCAGGATGTGTGAGCGCTGAGCCCATAGATACAGGATGTGTGAGTGCTGAGCCCATAGATATAGAGCAGGATGTGTGAGCGCTGAGCCCATAGATACAGAGCAGGATATGTGAGTGCTGAGCCCATAGATACAGAGCAGGATGTGTGAGCGCTGAGCCCATAGATACAGGATGTGTGAGTGCTGAGCCCATAGATACAGAGCAGGATGTGTGAGCGCTGAGCCCATAGATATAGAGCAGGATGTGTGAGCGCTGAGCCCATAGATACAGAGCAGGATGTGTGAGTGCTGAGCCCATAGATACAGAGCAGGATGTGTGAGTGCTGAGCCCATAGATACAGGATGTGTAAGCGCTGAGCCCATAGATACAGAGCAGGATGTGTGAGCGCTGAGCCCATAGATACAGGATGTGTGAGCGCTGAGCCCATAGATACAGGATGTGTGAGCGCTGAGCCCATAGATACAGGATGTGTGAGCGCTGAGCCCATAGATACAGAGCAGGATGTGAGCGCTGAGCCCATAGATACAGAGCAGGATGTGTGAGCGCTGAGCCCATAGATACAGAGCAGGATGTGAGCGCTGAGCCCATAGATACAGAGCAGGATGTGAGCGCTGAGCCCATAGATACAGAGCAGGATGTGAGCGCTGAGCCCATAGATACAGAGCAGGATGTGTGAGCGCTGAGCCCATAGATACAGGATGTGTGAGTGCTGAGCCCATAGATACAGAGCAGGATGTGAGTGCTGAGCCCATAGATACAGAGCAGGATATGTGAGTGCTGAGCCCATAGATACAGAGCAGGATGTGTGAGCGCTGAGCCCATAGATACAGGATGTGTGAGTGCTGAGCCCATAGATATAGAGCAGGATGTGTGAGCGCTGAGCCCATAGATACAGGATGTGTGAGTGCTGAGCCCATAGATACAGAGCAGGATGTGTGAGCGCTGAGCCCATAGATACAGAGCAGGATGTGTGAGCGCTGAGCCCATAGATACAGAGCAGGATGTGTGAGCGCTGAGCCCATAGATACAGGATATGTGAGCGCTGAGCCCATAGATACAGGATGTGTGAGCGCTGAGCCCATAGATACAGGATGTGTGAGCGCTGAGCCCATAGATACAGGATGTGTGAGCGCTGAGCCCATAGATACAGAGCAGGATCAGGGCCGTTTCTAGGGGCGGGCGAGCTGGGCCACCGCATCGGGCGCCCACAGTACCCGGCCCGCAGCCGCCGCATTATCAGGACTGGCCCGAGGATCTGGAATCTAAGTTCCTGATCCCCTGGCCAGAGAGACCATTAGCTGTGTGTACAGCAGGCACAGCTAGGGGAAACAGCAGCCGGGGCAGAGACAGCGGCTTCCTGTGCAGGCGGCTGTGTATGACAGGTGGCGGCCTGCACCGGAAGCCAGAAGAGGAGCTGGAGGCAGCAGGGACAGAGGTGAGTATCTGGTGGGGGATCCTGCACAGAGGGAGCCCCGAATATGTCGCGATAAGCCCCGCCCCCCCGACGATAAGCCCCGCCCCCGGCGCCAGAGCTGACAAGTCACCCAGCTCTCCCAGCATCCTGAATGTCAGTATAATGGAGGTCACCCAGCTCTTCCCTTATCCTGTATGTCAGTATATAATGGAGATCACCCAGCTCTCCCCTAATCCTGAATGTCAGTATAATGGAGATCACCCAGCTCTCCCCTAATCCTGTATGTCAGTATAATGGAGGTCACCCAGCTCTCCCCTAATCCTGTATGTCAGTATAATGGAGGTCACCCAGCTCTCCCCTAATCCTGAATGTCAGTATAATGGAGGTCACCCAGCTCTCCCCTAATCCTGTATGTCCCTGTATAATGGAGGTCACCCAGCTCTCCCCTAATCCTGTATGTCAGTATAATGGAGGTCACCCAGCTCTCCCCTAATCCTGTATGTCAGTATAATGGAGGTCACCCAGCTCTCCCCTAATCCTGTATGTCAGTGTATAATGGAGATCACCGAGCTCTCCCCTAATCCTGTATGTCAGTGTATAATGGAGGTCACCCAGCTCTCCCCTAATCCTGTATGTCAGTGTATAATGGAGATCACCCAGCTCTCCCCTAATCCTGTATGTCAGTATAATGGAGGTCACCCAGCTCTCCCCTAATCCTGTATGTCAGTGTAATAGAGGTCACCCAGCTCTCCCCTAATCCTGAATGTCAGTATAATGGAGGTCACTCAGCTCTCCCCTAATCCTGAATGTCAGTATAATGGAGGTCACTCAGCTCTCCCCTAATCCTGTATGTCAGTATAATGGAGGTCACCCAGCTCTCCCCTAATCCTGTATGTCAGTGTATAATAGAGGTCACCCAGCTCTCCCCTAATCCTGTATGTCAGTGTATAATGGAGGTCACCCAGCTCTCCCCTAATCCTGTATGGCAGTGTATATTGGAGGTCACCCAGCTCTCCCCTAATCCTGTATGTCAGTGTATAATGGAGGTCACCCAGCTCTCCCCTAATCCTCTATGTCCCTGTATAATGGAGATCACCCAGCTCTCCCCTAATCCTGTATGTCAGTGTATAATGGAGGTCACCCAGCTCTCCCCTAATCCTGTATGTCAGTATAATGGAGGTCACCCAGCTCTCCCCTAATCCTGAATGTCAGTATAATGGAGATCACCCAGCTCTCCGCTAATCCTGTATGGCAGTATAAAAGAGTTCACCCAGCTCTCCCCTAATCCTGTATGTCAGTATAATGGAGATCACCGAGCTCTCCCCTAATCCTGTATGTCAGTATAATGGAGGTCACCCAGCTCTCCCCTAATCCTGTATGTCAGTGTATAATGGAGGTCACCCAGCTCTCCCCTAATCCTGTATGTCAGTATAATGGAGGTCATCCAGCTCTCCCCTAATCCTGAATGTCAGTGTATAATGGAGGTCACCCAGCTCTCCCCTAATCCTGTATGTCAGTGTATAATGGAGGTCACCCAGCTCTCCCCTAATCCTGTATGTCAGTGTATAATGGAGGTCACCCAGCTCTCCCCTAATCCTGTATGTCCCTGTATAATGGAGATCACCCAGCTCTCCGCTAATCCTGTATGTCAGTATAATGGAGGTCACCCAGCTCTCCCCTAATCCTGTATGTCAGTGTATAATGGAGGTCACCCAGCTCTCCCCTAATCCTGTATGTCAGTATAATGGAGGTCACCCAGCTCTCCCCTAATCCTGTATGTCAGTATAATGGAGGTCACCCAGCTCTCCCCTAATCCTGTATGTCAGTGTATAATGGAGGTCACCCAGCTCTCCCCTAATCCTGTATGTCAGTGTATAATGGAGGTCACCCAGCTCTCCCCTAATCCTGTATGGCAGTGTATAATGGAGGTCACCCAGCTCTCCCCTAATCCTGTATGTCAGTATATAATGGAGATCACCCAGCTCTCCCCTAATCCTGAATGTCAGTATATAATGGAGGTCACCCAGCTCTCCCCTAATCCTGTATGTCAGTATATTGGAGGTCACCCAGCTCTCCCCTAATCCTGTATGTCAGTGTATAATGGAGATCACCCAGCTCTCCCCTAATCCTGTATGTCCCTGTATAATGGAGATCACCCAGCTCTCCCCTAATCCTGTATGTCCCTGTATAATGGAGGTCACCCAGCTCTCCCCTAATCCTGTATGTCCCTGTATAATGGAGGTCACCCAGCTCTCCCCTAATCCTGTATGGCAGTATAATGGAGATCACCCAGCTCTCCCCTAATCCTGTATGTCAGTGTATAATGGAGATCACCCAGCTCTCCCCTAATCCTGTATGTCAGTGTATAATGGAGGTCACCCAGCTCTCCCCTAATCCTGTATGTCAGTGTATAATGGAGGTCACCCAGCTCTCCCCTAATCCTGTATGTCAGTGTATAATGGAGATCACCCAGCTCTCCGCTAATCCTGTATGTCAGTGTATAATGGAGGTCACCCAGCTCTCCCCTAATCCTGTATGTCAGTATAATGGAGGTCACCCAGCTCTCCCCTAATCCTGTATGTCAGTGTATAATGGAGGTTACACAGCTTTCCCAGTATCCTCTATGTCAGTGTATAATGGAGGTCACCCAGCTCTCCCCTAATCCTGAATGTCAGTATAATGGAGGTCACCCAGCTCTCCCCTAATCCTGTATGTCAGTGTATAATGGAGGTTACACAGCTTTCCCAGTATCCTGTATGTCAGTGTATAATGGAGGTCACCCAGCTTTCCCAGCATCCTGTATGTCAGTAAAATGTTGGTCACCCAGCTCTCCCCTAATCCTGTATGTCAGTGTATAATGGTGGTCACCCAGCTCTCCCCTAATCCTGTATGTCAGTGTACAATGGAGATCACCCAGCTTTCCCAGCATCATGTATGTCAGTATAATGGTGGTCACCCAGCTCTCCCCTAATCCTGTATGTCAGTGTGATGGAGGTCACCCAGCTTTCCCAGTATCCTGTATGTCAGTGTATAATGGAGGTCACACAGCTTTCCCAGTATCCTGTATGTCAGTGTATAATGGAGGTCACCCAGCTTTCCCAGCATCCTGTATGTCAGTATAATGGAGGTCACCTAGCGCTCCCCTAATCCTGTATGGCAGTGTATAATGGAGGTCACCCAGCTCTCCCCTAATCCTGTATATCAGTGTAATAGAGGTCATCCAGCTCTCCCAGCATCCTGTATGTCAGTGTATAATGGAGGTCACCCAGCTTTCCCAGCATCCTGTATGTCAGTATAATGGAGGTCACCTAGCGCTCCCCTAATCCTGTATGGCAGTGTATAATGGAGGTCACCTAGCGCTCCCCTAATCCTGTATGGCAGTGTATAATGGAGGTCACCCAGCTCTCCCCTAATCCTGTATATCAGTGTAATAGAGGTCATCCAGCTCTCCCAGCATCCTGGATGTCAGTGTAATGGAGGTTATCCAACTCTCCCAGCATCTTGTATGTCAGTGTAATGGAGGTCACCCAGCTTTCCCAGCACCCTGTATGTCAGTGTAATGGATGTCACCCAGCTCTCCCAGCATCCTGTATGTCAGTGTATAATGGAGGTCACCCAGCTTTCCCAGCATCCTGTATGTCAGTGTAATGGAGGTCATCCAGCTCTCCCCTAATCCTGTATGTCAGTATAATGGAGGTCACCCAGCTCTCCCCTAATCCTGTATGTCAGTATAATGGAGGTCACCCAGCTCTCCCCTAATCCTGTATGTCAGTGTATAATGGAGGTCACCCAGCTCTCCCCTAATCCTGTATGTCAGTGTATAATGGAGGTCACCCAGCTCTCCCCTAATCCTGTATGTCAGTGTATAATGGAGGTCACCCAGCTCTCCCCTAATCCTGTATGGCAGTGTATAATGGAGGTCACCCAGCTCTCCCCTAATCCTGTATGTCAGTATATAATGGAGATCACCCAGCTCTCCCCTAATCCTGAATGTCAGTATATAATGGAGGTCACCCAGCTCTCCCCTAATCCTGTATGTCAGTATAATGGAGGTCACCCAGCTCTCCCCTAATCCTGTATGTCAGTGTATAATGGAGATCACCCAGCTCTCCCCTAATCCTGTATGTCCCTGTATAATGGAGATCACCCAGCTCTCCCCTAATCCTGTATGTCCCTGTATAATGGAGGTCACCCAGCTCTCCCCTAATCCTGTATGTCCCTGTATAATGGAGGTCACCCAGCTCTCCCCTAATCCTGTATGGCAGTATAATGGAGATCACCCAGCTCTCCCCTAATCCTGTATGTCAGTGTATAATGGAGATCACCCAGCTCTCTGCTAATCCTGTATGTCAGTGTATAATGGAGGTCACCCAGCTCTCCCCTAATCCTGTATGTCAGTATAATGGAGGTCACCCAGCTCTCCCCTAATCCTGTATGTCAGTGTATAATGGAGGTTACACAGCTTTCCCAGTATCCTCTATGTCAGTGTATAATGGAGGTCACCCAGCTCTCCCCTAATCCTGTATGTCAGTATAATGGAGGTCACCCAGCTCTCCCCTAATCCTGTATGTCAGTGTATAATGGAGGTTACACAGCTTTCCCAGTATCCTGTATGTCAGTGTATAATGGAGGTCACCCAGCTTTCCCAGCATCCTGTATGTCAGTATAATGGTGGTCACCCAGCTCTCCCCTAATCCTGTATGTCAGTGTATAATGGTGGTCACCCAGCTCTCCCCTAATCCTGTATGTCAGTGTATAATGGAGATCACCCAGCTTTCCCAGCATCATGTATGTCAGTATAATGGTGGTCACCCAGCTCTCCCCTAATCCTGTATGTCAGTGTGATGGAGGTCACCCAGCTTTCCCAGTATCCTGTATGTCAGTGTATAATGGAGGTCACACAGCTTTCCCAGTATCCTGTATGTCAGTGTATAATGGAGGTCACCCAGCTTTCCCAGCATCCTGTATGTCAGTATAATGGAGGTCACCTAGCGCTCCCCTAATCCTGTATGGCAGTGTATAATGGAGGTCACCCAGCTCTCCCCTAATCCTGTATATCAGTGTAATAGAGGTCATCCAGCTCTCCCAGCATCCTGTATGTCAGTGTATAATGGAGGTCACCCAGCTCTCCCAGCATCCTGGATGTCAGTGTAATGGAGGTTATCCAACTCTCCCAGCATCTTGTATGTCAGTATAATGGAGGTCACCTAGCGCTCCCCTAATCCTGTATGGCAGTGTATAATGGAGGTCACCTAGCGCTCCCCTAATCCTGTATGGCAGTGTATAATGGAGGTCACCCAGCTCTCCCCTAATCCTGTATATCAGTGTAATAGAGGTCATCCAGCTCTCCCAGCATCCTGGATGTCAGTGTAATGGAGGTTATCCAACTCTCCCAGCATCTTGTATGTCAGTGTAATGGAGGTCACCCAGCTTTCCCAGCACCCTGTATGTCAGTGTAATGGATGTCACCCAGCTCTCCCAGCATCCTGTATGTCAGTGTATAATGGAGGTCACCCAGCTTTCCCAGCATCCTGTATGTCAGTGTAATGGAGGTCATCCAGCTCTCCCAGCATACAGTTTGGGACCTTATAGGTGGGAAGGAAGTTTCTGGAAGTGCGGATCCTGAGATGTTTGTCTGGCAGGTTCAGAAGAGATGAATTGTAGCTGCAAGAAATCATCATGGAGGTCTGAGCCGGATGGAGAGGAAAAGTGAAAGTAACGCCTCAGATCAAAGAAGACGTCACCTGTGAGTCACTGTATGATGAATTTGTATTGAATAGAACATTATCTGTTAGGAGCGCTGCACTGCTCTATGCTGCAATACACACACTGCTTCTTCCTAGTATCCTGAATCTTGATAAATCTTGATCAAAATTCGCCCTGTTGCCAAAATGACCTAGAAACTGCCCTGAGCAGGATGTGTGAGTGCTGAGCCCATAGATACAGAGCAGGATGTGTGAGTGCTGAGCCCATAGATACAGAGCAGGATGTGTGAGTGCTGAGCCCATACATACAGAGCAGGATGTGTGAGTGCTGAGCCCATAGATACAGAGCAGGATGTGTGAGCGCTGAGCCCATACATACAGAGCAGGATGTGTGAGCGCTGAGCCCATAGATACAGAGCAGGATGTGTGAGTGCTGAGCCCATAGATACAGAGCAGGATGTGTGAGCGCTGAGCCCATAGATACAGAGCAGGATGTGTGAGCGCTGAGCCCATAGATACAGAGCAGGATGTGCGAGCGCTGAGCCCATAGATACAGAGCAGGATGTGTGAGCGCTGAGCCCATAGATACAGAGCAGGATGTGTGAGTGCTGAGCCCATAGATACAGGATGTGTGAGTGCTGAGCCCATAGATACAGAGCAGGATGGGTGAGTGCTGAGCCCATAGATACAGGATGGGTGAGTGCTGAGCCCATAGATATAGGATGTGTGAGCGCTGAGCCCATAGATACAGAGCAGGATGTGTGAGCGCTGAGCCTATAGATACAGAGCAGGATGTGTGAGCGCTGAGCATATAGATACAGGATGTGTGAGCGCTGAGCCCATAGATACAGAGCAGGATGTGTGAGCGCTGAGCCCATAGATACAGAGCAGGATGTGTGAGCGCTGAGCATATAGATACAGGATGTGTGAGCGCTGAGCCCATAGATACAGAGCAGGATGTGTGAGCGCTGAGCCCATAGATACAGAGCAGGAGGCCTGAGCGCGGGGATGTCAGTGGAAAGTGGATTTCAGTCATTTGTTCATACATAATAGCAGTGGATGGAAGATAAAACTGTACAGAAGAAGCTGCCAAATTATTATTATGCAGAGCAGGGAGCGGGCAGAAGAAAACTTATTCACAGCCATTCTACTGGAAATGTGCCGATTACCCTCCTCAATCCTATCGGCCTTTTATTAATCACATGGAAAAACGTCCTCAATCTTCTCCAGTAACAGGCGGCCTGTGCAACGTGACAGCAACGTGTAGTCTATGAAGAAGGAAAATAATGGCTTCCCTTTGGGTGAAATCTAAGTAGTTGGGTGGAGTTATAATAAAAGTAAATAATAATAAAATATTAATAATAATCAGCAATATCACTTAATTTTCTTAACATATTGGTCCAGATTTATCCACACAAAGAAAAACGGGTGTAATTTGCCCCAACAACCAATTACAGCTCAGCTTTCATATCTTAGCGCGATCGGGTAAAGTGACAGCTGAGCTGTGATGGTCGGTGGAGGCAAATGAGCCCATAAATCTGGAGCCCTGGATGAAATAGAGAAGAGTGTCGCTAATCCCTTAGTTAATGGTAAAACTCACCATTTGGACTTTCTTTACTTTTTAGATTCCCAGTTAAAGCCAAACTATTTCCATCATGAATTTGGGGAAGTGATGAAGAAGAAAAAGCCCTTGTGGAATTGGCTGTTTCCATTTTGGTGGACAATGGATGGAGAGACTTTACCCTCTACCATGTTACCCACACTGAACGCCTCCTCCGGCCCCTCCATGACGCTGGAGCAGAAGACCACCTTTGCTTTTGTTATTCTGTTATTCATCATTCTGGGCGTGCTCATCGTCAGGTGTTTTAGGATTCTTCTGGATCCTTACCGAAGTATGCCAACATCTACCTGGGCAGATGGAGTGGAAGGACTTGAAAAAGGACAATTTGACTATGCTCTTGCATAGTGATCAAAACACACAGCTTCTTTAATACACCTTGCTGCAGCTTCCCCTATATATCATTACTAGACACAATACAGAGCTATGGGCCAATCCTTGACATAGAGAAGAGCTAATTTTGTAGAAATATACATATAAATGTTAATGTTGCAGGGATTTTCTAATAACATTATGCTAGCCACTATGTTACTATTCTATATCTGACTGTAGAAATACTCTCGCCATCTTCGCCATCTTCGCTATTTATTCCGACAAGCTCCTAACTTGAGGATCCTTATGTGAGGCAAACAAGTCCATTGGGATCATGTATCACATATATTGTGGATTTTTACTAGTTGAACAAAAATAAATAAAATAGATAAAGACTCTTGTTACTGCGCTCTATTTTGTAGATGAAAGAGTAAGAATTTGGCAATACAAGTCCATGGACTTATCCTGAATGATCGAAACAATGTAGGAGGTTATCCAGGATTTAAAAAACAAAACAGAACTACTTTTTTGCAAAAACAGCTCCACCCCAGTCCCCAGGCTGTGTGTGGTATTAGAATTCATCTCCATTTACTTTAATGGGACAGCACCCACCAAGGACAACTGTTTATGGAAAAATGCAGCTATGTTTTTGGTGGCTCAGTGGTTAGCACAGTAGCCCTGCAGCGCTGGGGTCCTGGGTTCAAATCCCACTAAGGGCAACATCTGCAAAGAGTTTCTATGTTCTCTCTCCATGTTTGCGTGGGTTTCCTCAGGGTACACCGGTTTCCTCCCACACCCAAAAACAAACATTAAATATATATTAACCCCTTAGGGACCAAGCCTATTTGAGCCTTAAAGGACAAGTGCCATGAAAAACTTTTTCCCAGTAATTGAAGCACATTACAAAGTTATATAACTCTGTAATGTGCTTCAATCACCTATCTGCCTCCCTTCCCTGTCTTTTCCCCCCTCCTCCCCCCACCAGGAAGTGTCCTACCTCACACAGACCTGATGACGGTTGTCAACGTCACCAGGCAGCTCCTTCTTGTGAGGATGAGTCATCAGCAGGAGGGCTGCTCTAGCTCCTGTTACACCAGCCTCCCCCTCCCCCTCCTTGTCAGGTGGCTCAGCTTGCTCAGCTTATCTTCTCTAGTGACATGACTCCTTCACTGAGTCCACGGCAGCAGGAGAGAGGGTATGAGGGGAGGGGGGAGCTGCCTATGTGCCGGTGTCAGTCTGGGGGAAGATAAGCAAGTGAGATGTGACAAGTGATGGCTTGCAGTTGTTCAGCCAATGGGAGCTGAGAAAGCCGAGTCACCTGACAAGTCAGGGGAGGGGGAGGCTAGTGTAACAGGAGAAGGAGCTGAGAGAAGAGCTTGGTGACTGTGACAACAGTAATCAGGTCTGTGTGAGATAGGACACTTCCTGGTGGGGGGTGGAGGGGGGAAAAGACAGGGAAGGGAGGTAGATAGGTGATTGAAGCATATTACAGAGTTATATAACTTTGTAATGTGCTTTAATTACTGGGAAAAAGTTTTCATGGCACTTGTCCTTTAATGACCAGGCTCATTTTTCAAAATCTGACCTGTCTTACTTTATGCGCTTATAGCTCAGTGATGCTGTAACGTATGCTAGCGATTCTGAGATTGTTTTTTCGTCACATATGGCACTTTATATTAGTGGTAAAATTTGGTCACTATCTTTTGTGTTTTTTGTGAACAATATCATGAAAAATTTGAAAAATTTGCACTTTACAAACTTTGAAATTCTCTGCTTCTAAGAAAAGAAAGTCAAATCTCATAAATTAGTTACTAGGCCACATTACCGTATGTCCTCTTTATTCTGGCATAATTTCAGAAACATATTTTACTTTTCTTGGGTGTTACGGGGCTTAGAAATGTATCAGCAAATTACCAATTTTTCATGAAATTTCCAAAACTAATTTTTTTAGGGACCAGTTCTTTTTTTAAGTGTGTTTAGGAGGCTTGTATACTTGAAACCCCCATAAATGACCCCATTTTGGAAACTACACACCCGAAGGAATTAATCTAGGGGTATAATGAGCATTTTAACCCTACAGGGGCTGGAGGAAAGTATTCACAATTAGGCCAGAGAAAAATGGAAAATAGAAATTTTCAAATAATATGTTTGTTCAGATTAAAGTATCTCATTTTCACAAGCAACAGGAGAGAAAAAGCACCCCAAAATCTGTAACGCAGGTTCTCTTGAGTACAACGGTACCCCATATGTGGTCTTGGTCTTGGTCTTGGTGAGCGGTGAGCATTTTGACCCCACAGGTATTAGAGGAAAGTATTCAAAATTAGACAGTAAAAATGAAAAACTAGAATTTTTCCAATAATATTTATGTTTAGTTTGAAATTTCACAAGGAACAGGAGAGAAAATGCACCCCAAAATCTGTAACGCAGGTTCTCCTGAGTAGAACTTTACCCCATATGTGGGCATAAACCACTGTATGGGCACACAGCGGGGCTCAGAAGGAAGGGAGCGCCAATTAGCATTTTCAGTGCAGATTTTTCTGAACAAGTTTCCGAGCGTCAGGTGCGTTTGCAGTGCCCCTGTAGTGTCAGCAGAAGAGAAACCCCCAAAAGTCACCCCATTTTGGAAAGGGCACCCCTCAAAGAAGTCATCTTGGGGTGCAGTGAGCATTTTGACCCCACAGGTATTAGAGGAAAGGATTCAAAATTAGAAAGTAAAAATGAAAAAAAATAATTTTTTCAATAATATGTTTGTTTAGTTTGAAATTTCTCAATTTCACGAGAAACAGGAGAGAAAATGCACTGCAAAATTTGTAAAGCAGGTTCTCCTGAGTACAATGGTACCCAATATGTGGGCATAAACCACTGTATGGGCACACAGCGGGGCTCAGAAGGAAAGGAGCGCCATTTTGCTGGTGCAAAACCGCAGCTAGTATCGGTTATTAGAATATCGCAGTTGCTAAAAAAAAATTTTTTAAATGAGATTACAGGTAATCTGGGGGGGGGGGGGGCTGTTGACAGGCAACCTGGGAGTGTTTACTTGCTATCTGGGGTGGTGACGGGCAATCTGGGGTGGTACGAGCAGTCTGTGGCAATCTGGGGGTGTTTACTGGCTATCTGCGTTGTTTACGGGCAATCTGGGGTGGTTATGGGCAATCTGGGGTGGTTACGGGCAATCTGGGGGGTGTTTACTGGCTATTTAGGGGTGTTTACTGGCTATCTGGGGGTGTTTACCGGCTATCTGGGGGTGTTTACTGGCTGTATGGGATGGTAACGGACAATCTGGGGGTGTTTACTGGCTATCTGGGTTGGTAACGGGCAACCTGGGGTGGTTACGGGCAATCTGGGGTGGTTACAGGCAATCTGGGGTGGTTACAGGCAATCTGGGGGTGTTTACTGGCTATCTAGGGGTGTTTACTGGCTATCTGGGTTGGTTACGGGCAATCTGGGGGTGGTTACTGGCTATCTGGGGGTGTTTACTGGCTATATAGGGTGGTAACGGACAATCTGGGGGTGTTTAGCGACTATCTGGGGTGGTGACGGGCAATCTGGGGGGGGGGGTCACAGGCAAACTGGGGTGGTGATGGGCAATCTGGGGGAGGAGTGATAGGCAATCTGGGGTGGTTACGGGCAATCTGTGGCAATCTGTAGTGGTTATGGGTAGCCTGTGGCAATCTGGGGTGGTTACAGGCAATCTGGGGGTGTTTACTGGCTATCTGGGGTGGTTAAGGGTAATCTGAGCAGTTACAGGTAAACTGGAGTGGTTATGAATAATCTGTGGGTGGGGTGGTTACAAGTAATGCGGGGTGGTTACAGGCAATGTGGGGTGGTTACAGGTAATCCAGGGTGGTTACAGGTAATGCGGGGTGGTTACAGGTAATCTAGGGTGGTTACAGGTAATGCGGGGTGGTTACAGGTAATCTGGGGTGGTTACAGGTAATGCGGGGTGGTTACAGGTAATCTGGGGGGGTTACAGGTAATCCGGGGGGTTACAGGTAATGCGGGGTGGTTACAGGTAATGTGGGGTGGTTACAGGTAATCTGGGGGGGTTACAGGTAATGCAGGGTGGTTACAGGTAATCTGGAGTGATTACAGGTAATCTGGGGGGGTTACAGGTAATGCGGGGTGGTTACAAGTAATGCGGGGTGGTTACAGGTAATTTGGAGTGGTTACAGGTAATCTGGGGTGGTTACAGGTAATCTGGGGTGGTTACAGGTAATCAGGGGGGGTTACAGGTAATGCGGGGTAGTTACAGGTAATCTGGAGTGATTACAGGTAATCTGGGGGGGTTACAGGTAATGCGGGGTGGTTACAGGTAATGCAGAGTGGTTACAGGTAATCTGGAGGGGGTTACAGGTAATGCGGGGTGGTTACAGGTAATGCGGGGTGGTTACAGGTAATCTGGGGGGGGTTACAGGTAATGAGGGGTGGTTACAGGTAATCTGGGGTGGTTACAGGTAATGCGGGGTGGTTACAGGTAATGCGGGGTGGTTACAGGTAATTTGGGGTGGTTACAGGTAATGCAGAGTGGTTACAGGTAATGCAGAGTGGTTACAGGTAATCTGGGGTGGTTACAAGTAATCCGGGGTGGTTACAGGTAATCTGGGGTGGTTACAAGTAATGCGGGGTGGTTACAGGTAATCTGGGGGGGTTACAGGTAAACTGGGGTGGTTACAGGTAATGAGGGGTGGTTACAGGTAATCTGGGGTGGTCACACGTAATCCGGGGTGGTTACAGGTAATGCGGGGGGGTTACAGGTAAACTGGGGTGGTTACAGGTAATGTGAGGTGGTTACAGGTAATGCGGGGTGGTTACAGGTAATGCGGGGTGGTTACAGGTAATCTGGGGTGGTTACAGGTAATGCAGAGTGGTTACAGGTAATGCAGAGTGGTTACAGGTAATCTGGGGTGGTTACAGGTAATCCGGGGTGGTTACAAGTAATGCGGGGTGGTTACAGGTAATCTGGGGGGGTTACAGGTAATCCGGGGTGGTTAAAGGTAATGTGGGGTGGTTACAGGTAATGCGGGGTGGTTACAGGTAATGATAGGTGGTTACAGGTAATCTGGAGTGGTTACAGGTAATGTGGGGTGGTTACAGGTAATCCGAGGTGGTTACAGGCAATGTGGGGTAGTTACAAGTAATGCGGGGTGGTTACAGGTAATCTGGGGTGGTTACAGGTAATCCAGGGTGGTTACAGGTAATGCGGGGTGGTTACAGGTAATCTAGGGTGGTTACAGGTAATGTGGGGTGGTTACAGGTAATCTGGGGTGGTTACAGGTAATGCGGGGTGGTTACAGGTAATCTGGGGGGGTTACAGGTAATCTGGGGGGGTTACAGGTAATGCGGGGTGGTTACAGGTAATGTGGGGTGGTTACAGGTAATCTGGGGGGGTTACAGGTAATGCAGGGTGGTTACAGGTAATCTGGAGTGATTACAGGTAATCTGGGGGGGTTACAGGTAATGCGGGGTGGTTACAAGTAATGCGGGGTGGTTACAGGTAATTTGGAGTGGTTACAGGTAATGCGGGGTGGTTACAGGTAATCTGGGGGGGTTACAGGTAATCTGGGGGGGTTACAGGTAATGCGGGGTAGTTACAGGTAATCTGGAGTGATTACAGGTAATCTGGGGGGGTTACAGGTAATGCGGGGTGGTTACAGGTAATGCGGGGTGGTTACAGGTAATGCGGGGTGGTTACAGGTAATCTGGGGGGGGTTACAGGTAATGAGGGGTGGTTACAGGTAATCTGGGGTGGTTACAGGTAATGCGGGGTGGTTACAGGTAATTTGGGGTGGTTACAGGTAATTTGGGGTGGTTACAGGTAATGCAGAGTGGTTACAGGTAATGCAGAGTGGTTACAGGTAATCTGGGGTGGTTACAAGTAATCCGGGGTGGTTACAGGTAATCTGGGGTGGTTACAAGTAATGCGGGGTGGTTACAGGTAAACTGGGGGGGTTACAGGTAAACTGGGGTGGTTACAGGTAATGAGGGGTGGTTACAGGTAATCTGGGGTGGTCACACGTAATCCGGGGTGGTTACAGGTAATGCGGGGGGGTTACAGGTAAACTGGGGTGGTTACAGGTAATGTGAGGTGGTTACAGGTAATGCGGGGTGGTTACAGGTAATGCGGGGTGGTTACAGGTAATCTGGGGTGGTTACAGGTAATGCAGAGTGGTTACAGGTAATCTGGGGTGGTTACAGGTAATCCGGGGTGGTTACAAGTAATGCGGGGTGGTTACAAGTAATCTGGGGGGGTTACAGGTAATCCGGGGTGGTTAAAGGTAATGTGGGGTGGTTACAGGTAATGCGGGGTGGTTACAGGTAATGATAGGTGGTTACAGGTAATCTGGAGTGGTTACAGGTAATGTGGGGTGGTTACAGGTAATCCGAGGTGGTTACAGGCAATGTGGGGTAGTTACAAGTAATGCGGGGTGGTTACAGGTAATCTGGGGTGGTTACAGGTAATCCAGGGTGGTTACAGGTAATGCGGGGTGGTTACAGGTAATCTAGGGTGGTTACAGGTAATGTGGGGTGGTTACAGGTAATCTGGGGTGGTTACAGGTAATGCGGGGTGGTTACAGGTAATCTGGGGGGGTTACAGGTAATCTGGGGGGGTTACAGGTAATGCGGGGGTGGTTACAGGTAATGTGGGGTGGTTACAGGTAATCTGGGGGGGTTACAGGTAATGCAGGGTGGTTACAGGTAATCTGGAGTGATTACAGGTAATCTGGGGGGGTTACAGGTAATGCGGGGTGGTTACAAGTAATGCGGGGTGGTTACAGGTAATTTGGAGTGGTTACAGGTAATGCGGGGTGGTTACAGGTAATCTGGGGGGGTTACAGGTAATCTGGGGGGGTTACAGGTAATGCAGGGTGGTTACAGGTAATCTGGAGTGATTACAGGTAATCTGGGGGGGTTACAGGTAATGCGGGGTGGTTACAGGTAATCTGGAGGGGGTTACAGGTAATCTGGGGGGGTTACAGGTAATGCGGGGTGGTTACAGATAATCTGGAGTGATTACAGGTAATCTGGGGGGGTTACAGGTAATGCGGGGTGGTTACAGGTAATGCAGAGTGGTTACAGGTAATCTGGAGGGGGTTACAGGTAATGCGGGGTGGTTACAGGTAATGCGGGGTGGTTACAGGTAATCTGGGGGGGTTACAGGTAATGAGGGGTGGTTACAGGTAATCTGGGGTGGTTACAGGTAATGCGGGGTGGTTACAGGTAATGCGGGGTGGTTACAGGTAATTTGGGGTGGTTACAGGTAATGCAGAGTGGTTACAGGTAATGCAGAGTGGTTACAGGTAATCTGGGGTGGTTACAAGTAATGCGGGGTGGTTACAGGTAAACTGGGGGGGTTACAGGTAAACTGGGGTGGTTACAGGTAATGAGGGGTGGTTACAGGTAATCTGGGGTGGTCACACATAATCAGGGGTGGTTACAGGTAATGCGGGGGGGTTACAGGTAAACTGGGGTGGTTACAGGTAATGTGAGGTGGTTACAGGTAATGCGGGGTGGTTACAGGTAATGCGGGGTGGTTACAGGTAATCTGGGGTGGTTACAGGTAATGCAGAGTGGTTACAGGTAATGCAGAGTGGTTACAGGTAATCTGGGGTGGTTACAGGTAATCCGGGGTGGTTACAAGTAATGCGGGGTGGTTACAAGTAATCTGGGGTGGTTACAGGTAATGCGGGGTGGTTACAGGTAATGCGGGGTGGTTAAAGGTAATGCGAGGTGGTTACAGGTAATCTGGGGTGGTTACAGGTAATGCGGGGTGGTTACAGGTAATGCGGGGTTGTTACAGGTAATCTGGGGTGGTTACAGGTAATCTGGGGTGGTTACAGGTAATCGGAGTGGTTACAGGTAATGCGGGGTGGTTACAGGTAATGCGGGGTGGTTACAGGTAATGCGGGGTGGTTACAGGTAATCGGAGTGGTTACAGGTAATCGGAGTGGTTACAGGTAATGCGGGGTGGTTAAAGGTAATGCGAGGTGGTTACAGGTAATCTGGGGGGGTTACAGGTAATGCGGGGTGGTTACAGGTAATCGGAGTGGTTACAGGTAATGCGGGGTGGTTACAGGTAATCGGAGTGGTTACAGGTAATGCGAGGTGGTTACAGGTAATCGGAGTGGTTACAGGTAATGTGGGGTGGTTACAGGTAATGCGGGGTGGTTACAGGTAATGCGGGGTGGTTACAGGTGATCTGGGGTGGTTACAGGTAATGCGGGGTGGTTACAGGTGATCTGGGGTGGTTACAGGTAATCTAGGGTGGTTACAGGTAATCTAGGGTGGTTACAGGTAATCGGAGTGGTTACAGGTAATGCGGGGTGGTTACAGGTAATCTGGGGTGGTTACAGGTAATCTAGGGTGGTTTCAGGTAATCTAGGGTGGTTACAGGTAATGCGGGGTGGTTACAGGTAATGCGGGGTGGTTACAGGTAATGCGGGGTGGTTACAGGTAATCTAGGGTGGTTACAGGTAATGCGGGGTGGTTACAGGTGATCTGGGGTGGTTACAGGTAATCTAGGGTGGTTACAGGTAATCTAGGGTGGTTACAGGTAATCGGAGTGGTTACAGGTAATGCGAGGTGGTTACAGGTAATCGGAGTGGTTACAGGTAATGCGGGGTGGTTACAGGTAATCTGGGGTGGTTACAGGTAATCTAGGGTGGTTTCAGGTAATCTAGGGTGGTTACAGGTAATCTGGAGTGATTACAGGTAATCTGGGGGGGTTACAGGTAATGCGGGGTGGTTACAAGTAATGCGGGGTGGTTACAGGTAATTTGGAGTGGTTACAGGTAATGCGGGGTGGTTACAGGTAATCTGGGGGGGTTACAGGTAATCTGGGGGGGTTACAGGTAATGCGGGGTAGTTACAGGTAATCTGGAGTGATTACAGGTAATCTGGGGGGGTTACAGGTAATGCGGGATGGTTACAGGTAATGCGGGGTGGTTACAGGTAATCTGGGGGGGTTACAGGTAATGCGGGGTGGTTACAGATAATCTGGAGTGATTACAGGTAATCTGGGGGGGTTACAGGTAATGCGGGGTGGTTACAGGTAATGCGGGGTGGTTACAGGTAATGCGGGGTGGTTACAGGTAATGTGGGGGGGTTACAGGTAATGCGGGGTGGTTACAGGTAATCTGGAGGGGGTTACAGGTAATGCGGGGTGGTTACAGGTAATGCAGAGTGGTTACAGGTAATCTGGAGGGGGTTACAGGTAATGCGGGGGTGGTTACAGGTAATGCGGGGTGGTTACAGGTAATGCGGGGTGGTTACAGGTAATCTGGGGGGGTTACAGGTAATGAGGGGTGGTTACAGGTAATCTGGGGTGGTTACAGGTAATGCGGGGTGGTTACAGGTAATGCGGGGTGGTTACAGGTAATTTGGGGTGGTTACAGGTAATGCAGAGTGGTTACAGGTAATGCAGAGTGGTTACAGGTAATCTGGGGTGGTTACAAGTAATCCGGGGTGGTTACAGGTAATCTGGGGTGGTTACAAGTAATGCGGGGTGGTTACAGGTAAACTGGGGGGGTTACAGGTAAACTGGGGTGGTTACAGGTAATGAGGGGTGGTTACAGGTAATCTGGGGTGGTCACACGTAATCCGGGGTGGTTACAGGTAATGCGGGGGGGTTACAGGTAAACTGGGGTGGTTACAGGTAATGTGAGGTGGTTACAGGTAATGCGGGGTGGTTACAGGTAATGCGGGGTGGTTACAGGTAATCTGGGGTGGTTACAGGTAATGCAGAGTGGTTACAGGTAATGCAGAGTGGTTACAGGTAATCTGGGGTGGTTACAGGTAATCCGGGGTGGTTACAAGTAATGCGGGGTGGTTACAAGTAATCTGGGGTGGTTACAGGTAATGCGGGGTGGTTAAAGGTAATGCGAGGTGGTTACAGGTAATGCAGAGTGGTTACAGGTAATGCAGAGTGGTTACAGGTAATCTGGGGTGGTTACAGGTAATCCGGGGTGGTTACAAGTAATCCGGGGTGGTTACAGGTAATCTGGGGGGGTTACAGGTAATGCGGGGTGGTTACAGGTAATGCGGGGTGGTTACAGGTAATCTAGGGTGGTTACAGGTAATGCGGGGTGGTTACAGGTGATCTGGGGTGGTTACAGGTAATCGGAGTGGTTACAGGTAATGCGGGGTGGTTACAGGTAATGCGGGGTGGTTACAGGTAATCTAGGGTGGTTACAGGTAATGCGGGGTGGTTACAGGTGATCTGGGGTGGTTACAGGTAATCTAGGGTGGTTACAGGTAATCTAGGGTGGTTACAGGTAATCGGAGTGGTTACAGGTAATGCGAGGTGGTTACAGGTAATCGGAGTGGTTACAGGTAATGCGGGGTGGTTACAGGTAATGCGGGGTGGTTACAGGTAATGCGGGGTGGTTACAGGTAATCTAGGGTGGTTACAGGTAATGCGGGGTGGTTACAGGTGATCTGGGGTGGTTTCAGGTAATGCGGGGTGGTTACAGGTGATCTGGGGTGGTTACAGGTAATCTAGGGTGGTTACAGGTAATCTAGGGTGGTTACAGGTAATCGGAGTGGTTACAGGTAATGCGAGGTGGTTACAGGTAATCGGAGTGGTTACAGGTAATGCGGGGTGGTTACAGGTAATCTGGGGTGGTTACAGGTAATCTAGGGTGGTTTCAGGTAATCTAGGGTGGTTACAGGTAATGCGGGGTGGTTACAGGTAATGCGGGGTGGTTACAGGTAATCTAGGGTGGTTACAGGTAATGCGGGGTGGTTACAGGTAATGCGGGGTGGTTACAGGTAATCTAGGGTGGTTACAGGTAATGCGGGGTGGTTACAGGTAATGCGGGGTGGTTACAGGTGATCTGGGGTGGTTACAGATAATGCGGGGTGGTTACAGGTGATCTGGGGTGGTTACAGGTAATCTAGGGTGGTTACAGGTGATCTGGGGTGGTTACAGGTAATCTAGGGTGGTTACAGGTAATCTAGGGTGGTTACAGGTAATCGGAGTGGTTACAGGTAATGCGAGGTGGTTACAGGTAATCGGAGTGGTTACAGGTAATGCGAGGTGGTTACAGGTAATGCGGGGTGGTTACAGGTAATCTGGGGTGGTTACAGGTAATCTGGGGGGGTTACAGGTAATGCAGAGTGGTTACAGGTAATGCAGAGTGGTTACAGGTAATCTAGGGTGGTTTCAGGTAATCTAGGGTGGTTACAGGTAATGCGGGGTGGTTACAGGTAATGCGGGGTGGTTACAGGTAATGCGGGGTGGTTACAGGTAATGCGGGGTGGTTACAGGTAATCCTGGACACTTGACTTTTTATCCTGTTACCAAAGATTTATGGGACAAAAAGTGCCGGCAGCATTTGGAACAAGTGATCAGTGGGATATAGGGACATTCATCTCCTCTCACTGTGGATTAACGGATTAAGCATGCAATGCCCGTTACCGGTGGCCGCCGTTATTCTGGAAATAACGGCGATTGCCGGTGAGGGGACTGGCCCGGACTGACCCCACACTCTACCCCAATCCCTCAGTGACCTCCGGTAGCTGAGAGGAGGGGGCTGCGGGCATTACCGGCGCTGCTGCACCATCGCCATAAAGAGCTGATGGCAGCAGTATAGAGCCCATTAGTGATCGCCGTAATAATCCGTATGGGCGATCACTAATAACATAATACATGTATTCTCTGGGTCGCTACGGTTACGGCGATACCACATTTGTGTAGGTTTTTTTAACTATTACCGCTTTGGTGCAACAGAAACTATCTTCCTAGCCAAAACCCACAAAAACTGTCGCTACATTGCAAGATCCATAGCGTTCTTATCTTTTGGGCTTATATTATGCGAATTATTGTAGTGTAATCATAGGTACAGCCACCAAGGTAAGTATACTGATCCTCGCAAAAATACTATAATTAGAAGGAGAGAAGTGCACTAAATAGTAAAAAATATACAAGTTTATTAGATATGCTTTAAAAGGTATCTTACATACAAACATATAGGTATGAACAATAGATAAATCTCCAAATGTAGTGAAGCCAAAAGAAGAGCAATGCGTCAGTCTGTATAGTAGTGTCTAGAAACCATCTGTCAATTGTCCACAGATCTAAGTTCCACAATTCAAACACTTCACAGAGAATCCTGACAGCTCTCGGCTACAAACCAGTGTCAATACACTAGGGTGAATATTACTCCTACCAAAACCACAATAGTCGGTCTGGACCAGGAGAGTGTTAGACCATATAACCCATAGAAAACTGTCTCGCCCAACGCGTTTCAGTAACCAAGTATGTTACGTCATCAGGGGCCGTGGGGTCTAGGTCGACATATGTATAGGTCAATAAGTCATGTCACATATAATCATATAGTCATAGTCATATTTGAATGCGCCGATCACTGAATGTGACATGTGTTGAATTAAGCCGGAATACTGTACTCACTGTGCCCCATCGTTGGCGACCTTTGGGATAATGTCCCACCCAATAAGGTTATACGAGTGGACACTGTATAATGGAAGGAAGTGGTGTAAGTGTATGCAGACATAATAGCCATATACCGCCATAACTGTGAGCTGCTATACTTACTAAATCCCCACATAGGTCTAGCAAGGCACAAGACTGTGTACGTCTAGGCGTTTTACCTATGGATGGAACGTACATCAAAGTCAGGTGAGTGTGTGCACAAAAGCCACAATCAGATTAAACGTACTCTGGTGGCCATGGCCTATTACTTACAGTGGATGAGCGGCGTGGAGAAGTGTTCCTGACATCTGCGTCGGCAGAGTGCCGGGAGTGCCGACGGCCGCTAGAACTAATAGCCGCCGCGCGGCCCTGCGCGTCTGACGTCACAGCCACCTCAGACGCGCGCCCGATGCTAGCCCCTCCCCCTTGCACGCCCAGGGGAAGTGTCCGGCCTCCGAGAATGAGCGCGAGTGCTGGAGCTCCGGCCCGAGTGGAGCTGTCCAGGTGCTGTAATGTGAAATATCCATCAGTGGCAGCAGTAGCTTGTGGTTCTAGTAGCCTATGCACTCTCTACCCCCCCATTGGTATGTAGAATGCTGGCTCTTACAGGTAGAGAGGGAAGGTCTTAGTAGACCTTTTGTCAGTTAGTAGCCAGTAATAGACCAGGACAATATTAGGGCTAGCTATAGATTAGGCTCCAGAGTGGGACCGTCCTTTTTAGGGCGACCACCCCACATAGGCATAGGGATATAGGACAGGAATAAACCAGGGCAACATAGGCACCCATCCTGCCATTCTTTCCCAGTTATGTTCCTGGATACTCATATTCATATATATATATATATATATATATATATATATATATATATATATATATATATATATACACACTCCCATAGAGTTCCTGGTACCCACTAGGGCATCCCCCCTTTTTTTTTTTCACACACAGGCTACTCTAGGCTGTGCATCCCTCAGATATAACCTGCCCCATAAGTCACTATCTGCTCTAAGGTTCCCCCAGAAGTCCTGTCTTCCGCAGCCATCACTTTACTACCAGTTTACTGGCATTTTTGCTGTTTAGGTGTCCCACTGTATCAGATACTACGCATACAGTTTACCCTAACTCACATTATCCCGTCTTCTACATCAGTGAAAGCTACTGCTGCCACTGATGGATATTTCACATTACAGCACCTGGACAGCTCCACTCGGGCCGGAGCTCCAGCACTCGCGCTCATTCTCGGAGGCCGGACACTCCCCCTGAGCGTGCAAGGGGGAGGGACTAGCATCGGGCGCGCGTCTGAGGTGGCTGTGACGTCAGACGTGCAGGGCCACGCGGCGGCTATTAGTTCTAGCGGCCGTCGGCACTCCCGGCACTCTGCCGACGCAGATGTCAGGAACACTTCTCCACGCCGCTCATCCACTGTAAGTAATAGGCCATGGCCACCAGAGTACGTTTAATCTGATTGTGGCTTTTGTGCACACACTCACCTGACTTTGATGTACGTTCCATCCATAGGTAAAACGCCTAGACGTACACAGTCTTGTGCCTTGCTAGACCTATGTGGGGATTTAGTAAGTATAGCAGCTCACAGTTATGGCGGTATATGGCTATTATGTCTGCATACACTTACACCACTTCCTTCCATTATACAGTGTCCACTCGTATAACCTTATTGGGTGGGACATTATCCCAAAGGTCGCCAACGATGGGGCACAGTGAGTACAGTATTGCGGCTTAATTCAACACATGTCACATTCAGTGATCGGCGCATTCAAATATGACTATGACTATATGATTATATGTGACATGACTTATTGACCTATACATATGTCGACCTAGACCCCACGGCCCCTGATGACGTAACATACTTGGTTACTGAAACGCGTTGGGCGAGACAGTTTTCTATGGGTTATATGGTCTAACACTCTCCTGGTCCAGACCGACTATTGTGGTTTTGGTAGGAGTAATATTCACCCTAGTGTATTGACACTGGTTTGTAGCCGAGAGCTGTCAGGATTCTCAGTGAAGTGTTTGAATTGTGGAACTTAGATCTGTGGACAATTGACGGATGGTTTCTAGACACTACTATACAGACTGACGCATTGCTCTTCTTTTGGCTTCACTACATTTGGAGATTTATCTATTGTTCATACCTATATGTTTGTATGTAAGATACCTTTTAAAGCATATCTAATAAACTTGTATATCTTTTACTATTTAGTGCACTTCTCTCCTTCTAATTATAGCTTATATTATGCGGGAAGATCTGTAGTTTCTATTGATACCAAGTTTTATATATATATGACTTTTTGATCTCTTTTATGACGTATTTTCTAAAGCCGATTGATAAAATACAGCAATTCTGGTACTGTTTTTTTATTTATTTTTTACAGCGTGTGTCGTGCGATATAATTATTAATATCATTTTATAGATTGGGTCGTTACAGACGTAGTGATACCAAATATGTATAGGATTTGTGTTTTTGATCACTTTTATGTAATGGTTTATTGTATATGGGGAATGTAATGCATTTTTATTATGGGGGGGGCTGGGGGGATTGTTTGGTGCACTTTTTTTACTTTTTTACACTAGTGTACATTACTGTACACTAGTGTAACACTTTGATCACATTATACAATACACTGTACGGCTTCAGCAGTACAGTGTATTGTATAATGGGACCATCCTGCTGACAGGCAGTAGCCACAGCCACCCCTGTCAGCAGGATGGCTTATCCATGGTAAGCCCGGGGACCTTCATTAGGCCCCCGGAGTTACCATGACGACATCAGGGGACCGGACGGCGCCGCAGGACCTCCGATCACGTAAGTGGACCTGCGGCGCCGTCCGGTACACACCGGAACCCGTTAGATGCCACTGTCATGCTTTGACAGCGGCATTTAACATATTAAACTGCCCGCAGCGGAGAATCCTCCGCTCCGGGTAGTTACAGGAGGGGGTCAGCTGTCACACTGACCGCTGACCCCCCAGCTCTGCTGCTGCCGCCGGGCGGCAGTTTATTCCGATACATCCGCCGTTAAAAGGCGTACGCATTGGAATAAAGTCCATTAGTGGCCGTCGTGAAAAGGCAGCATGGCGGTCACTAAGGGGTTAAAAAAATTTTTTTATTGAAACTAGAGTGAATCTGGCTATTCCAGATTTGCGGCGATTTCCTCCATAATTGGCTACACATAGCGGCTGCACATGTTACAGTGCTGTCACTTGGCGGGAGCAAGGGGTGATCCATAATTCCTTGCAGCTGTCCAATCACCTGCAAGCCCCACTATGGTGTCACCATGTCCCCACACCTCCAGGATGTGGGTGATTAGGTGGGGTATTAGATTAGCACCCACTGTTACAGTACACGGACGGTGATGATGGTTGTCATGGCGCCAGTACCTGCTTTATGTAGGGGCGGTCTGTACGATTCCCCGAAATACTTGGTAACCTGCCGGGCTGTGATAGGTCCCTTCGGCTCTTGTCGCGGTAGTCCTGAGTAGCAAATGACCCCCCAGGCTATCGGTACTGCCACCCACAGAAAGGGGAAAAATAACCCAACGTGTGTAAAAGAGGTGTATAGGTGCTGGTGCTGATGCAAGGAAGACTGAGTCCCAGTGAAATACAACAGCTTTACTGTACAGCTTATCTTGATACAGACTTAAGTTCTTCACTGGATCCGTGCTGCTGAGATACTTGCAAGTGCTGAATACAAGAGAGGTAGTTGTAGTGGTGCTTGTATATGTAGTATACCAGAGCATGGTTCCTGTGGCTGGGCTGAGGATGGCACCTCTCTACAAGCAGTTTATTGTCTATTCTAGGAGGTAACATGTCTTATGTTCAACTATTCTGTGTATTTCTCTGTACCAGTAACTGGCAGGCAGAGATGGGTTACATGCTTACACTGCACACTACACAACAGCGACACCTACTGACCTTAGTGGGAACTGCTTAGGTGGTGTGGTAAGCTTAGGAAGTTGCTAGAAGGGGGTGTGGTTATGCAGATCGGCCCCCTATATAAGGCTGGCTGTTGCAGAGCTTAGCTGAGACAGGAGACAAGAGACCAGTGAGACAAGTGACAGGAGACAAGTGACCAGCTGTAGAGGGAATAACATCACCTCAGGAGATCACCACAGAGAGAGAAGCTGCTGAGGGGAACAAGGAGAAAGATCTTACACAGAGCAGCAAGAGAACAGACAGCTGGAGGTGAGAGAAAGAGAGACCCTGAGAGACAGTTTGTCAGGTGCCCCCTCAGGAAAGGGCCAGCACATATACAGTCAGTGGGAATCCTAAAGACAGACACCCAGTGGAGAGACTTGGCTGTAAGGGGAGCCGAGCTAACCTAGGCCTCGGCACCCATCTTCCTGACATTCGGGGGGTAGGATTGACTAGGACCCCTGGATACCTCTGGGACCCGAAAGTTGTGGCCTAAGGCCCGGCCCAGTAATTTTGCAGGAAGCTCCCTAGCAGACAGGGAGGGAAAAGCAGACTCAAGCGCCATTGGGGAGAAGTCCACAGGATCACAGTGCTCACCAGCGTCCCACACGTACTGGCAGACCAGGACCTAAGGCAGGTCGTCCCTCTACCACCACCAGGCTCTCACAAGTACAGTACCCAGTCAAAGCCGCCAGTATTCACCGCTGTATGCTAAAGGACTGTATAACACCTGCAAGACTAACAGTAAAGGAGTTGTTGTTACACTGCCTCCCTCCTTGTCTCCCTGTTGTCTGGTCCACCTGCACCACACCACCATCAAGGGCCATATTACCAGGCAGCAGTATTTTGGGGTTGGCCCCGGGGGAACTACAGGTCCACATCATTGACCACCTTACACACGGGTGCAGCCCCCCTACAGAAACCTCTGCAGCAGCCACAGAAGAGAGAGTGATACCAGGGAAGCGCCAGAGAGTCCCCCTGTACCTGCAGAAGCCCTCGTGCCCACCTGTGACCGTGACAAGTTCCAGCCATCCTGCAGGTATAGCACACTCTCCCCCTGCAGCCCTCAGTGCATCCCCTCACAGAAGAGCTCAGAGGCACACCCAGGAGAGACTACTATCACCATCATCCTCTCCTCATTCCCCTCACTCTCTTCCCACAGACCCCGGTGTGCTGCATGTTTTTATTGGCGTCACGAACAGGATAGGCTGTGTGCCTGTCAAAAAGTACCAACACCTCAGCTGTGAGAAAACTGCCCTCAAGTGTGTGCTAACTGCAAAAGAGGGGGAACCCTGTATCCACAGAGACTTTAACTGTATGCTGCTTGTGAGAAAAGACTGCTAAAGTGTTTCTGCTACTGTTTTACTGAACTGTTTCGCCTGAGAGAAACTTTGCTTAAAAGAGGGGGAAGATGGAACCCATTTCCCTGTGTGTGGATTTACAGATGTACAGCATGGACCTTGCTTTATTGAAAGAGACTTTACAAGCCACCATGTTTGTTTCACTGTGCCACCTTTACTGTGCTCTCAGAGACATTGCCACTATCCTAGAGAAGAAGGAGTTGTTTGCTGCGTCACAGTTGCAGCGCACCGCCCCTCAATGGGTTAACTACAGCTCCGCTGAAGCGTGGGAAAGTGTAAGTCCCGCCTCACCTCAGAGCAGCTACACAGCACCACAACAGCAACGGTCTCCCGTCAAGTCTCCTAGAGGTCTGCAAAGACAGGGCTTCCGGAGTCCACTGTGTGCCGCCATCTTGGGTGAGTCCCAGCCTCATAGGAAAAAGAGCACCTCCGTCCCACACAGGAAGTGGGCGGAGCCTGGACCGCCCGGAAGAGGAGGGGGTTCAGTAGCGAGCAGCATGGCGAGCAAGCAGCAACCCGAGACCGGAGTTCCCGCATTCGCCATGTCCGCCAACCCGGACGGCATGCCATAGCCGCAGCCTGCCCCTCACTCCTCGGAGCAGGTCTGCATTAGTATGCCTCTGGATGCAGCGCTCGAGACAGCTGACCCAGACGAGGCAGGGTCGCTAGAGGCTCCACCGCGCCAAGTTCCTATCATACCCAGGGAGGAAGGGGCATCGATAAAGCCCCGTTTGATGGACGGTCGGCCACCGAGCCCGGAGGAATCCGTGATCCCTAAATGGTGCTTTGGGGACGAAGACTGCCTGCAGCAGATCCTCACTGAGATCCGGGAAGCCAACACAGTCCAGGGGACCCAGCCCCGACAGCGGCCAAGCACAGACACCGACCAAAAGTATCGGCAGTTCTACCAGGAGAGACTAGACCGAGAGCGGGAGATCCGCCGGAGGCTGAAGGAGCCCACGGAGAAGGACACACGCCCCTTACGGCTGCAAGGGACAGTACGTGAGTTCACTCGGGACCGGGGGTATGGGTTTATTGAAGATAACCACAGGCCCAAGTGGTATTTCGTGAACCGGGCTTCAGTGAAACGCCCTGACCTGCCAGAACACTTACACTCCCTGTTCCCAGGAGAACAGGTAGAGTTTACCCCCATGCTGGGACCCCGAGGGTGGTGGGCCGCCGGTGTCACCAGGGTACCGCCCCCACCTTATAGCGGCCCAGAAGAGGACTGGTCAGAAGACCCCCACAGACCCTCCGTAGCCCTCCCTGAGACCCCAGAGGGCCTACGTCTGTTGCCGCTACCGCCCCCAGACTCTGATAGAGGTGCTCCCAGCTCCAACACGGCTGAACCAGCGTCTTCTCCCCCTTCAGCCCCAGCAGTAGCTGCAGAAGCGGCTCCGCCTGCTCTGGTTCCTACTGTCCCAGCTCCAGCAGTTATGCTAACTCCAGCGGTACCCACCGTCACCCTAGAGGTACCACCCACACCAGCAGAGGCCACCCTGGTGGTTGCAAAGCCTGTGTCCACGGTAACCTGGTCCACAAGCCCTCCGGGTGTCTGGGACGTCGCCACCACCACCATTGTGGAGGCGAATGCCACCTGGCATATGCACCTAGCGCCAGGAGTGAAGGTGCTCAGCGGTCCCAGCACTTCCACCGGAGAGGAGAGAGCAGTGCCTGCAGGGGTCTCGGCCGAGTCCTCCACCCACACCCCATCTGGAGTTGCAATGGCACAGCTTCCAGCGTTTCCGCCACTCCCACCAGATGAAGAGCGGCCACCCTTATCCAGCGCTAAGGGCAGAGCCGCCATCTTGGCTCTCTATAAGTTGCAACAGCGCTGAGTTTGACTGAGGTACTGTTTGACCTATTAATGGCAGGAATGCCCAAGTTCACCTTAGGGACTACTACAAGTTAACTGTTTATTGCAACATTTAAGTGATATGTGCCATAATCTAAAATATGCTTTTATAAAGTTTTATGTGTGCTGCAACGTTTTCTTATCTAAGTAAAAGTGCCTGGTCTTAGGACCATGAAAGTATTGCACTAAAGTGCTATTGTTTGGGGGGTTATGTTTTTGTTGGGGTTTAGTGTGTTAAAAAAGACACACATCTGCCATGCACTGCCTATTCAGTGTTCTACTTTAACCCAGAGACTCTAATGGACGCTATCCAGGTCAAGTGCCAAAGAGTTTTATTTGCACTACTACACTGTTATTGCAGCCATGTGCATTGCTTATTGAAGAGGACCACTCTAATATGGACGCTGTGCTAAGTGCCAATAGAGAGACTTTAAGAGTTCCCTGTTGGGCAGGAGCCCACTATGTTTACAAAATTGTTTGCACTATATTTGCCTATGTGCCTAACCAAACTTTTACACTTTTACACAGGTATGGTGCCTTTTATTTGTGTTTCCAGCTTTCATCCTCGCCCCAGCCCGTCGATGAGGCCGGCTTATTTTTAGAAGGGGAATTATGTAGTATACCAGAGCATGGTTCCTGTGGCTGGGCTGAGGATGGCTCCTGTCTACAAGCAGTTTATTGTCTATTCTGTCAGGTAACATGTCTTGTGTTCAACTATTCTGTGTATTTCTCTGTACCCAGTAACTGGCAGGCAGAGATGGGTTACATGCTTACACTGCACACTACACAACAGCGACATCTACTGACCGTAGTGGGAACTGCTCTAGGTAGTGTGGTAAGCGTGGAAGTTGCTAGAAGGGGGTGTGGTTATGCAGATAGGCCCCCTATATAAGGCTGGCTGTTGCAGAGCTTAGCTGAGACAAGTGAGACAGGAGACAAGAGACAAGTGACCAGTGAGACAGGAGACAAGTGACCAGCTGTAGAGGGAATAACATCACCTCAGGAGATCACCACAGAGAGAGAAGCTGCTGAGGGGAACAAGGAGGAAGATCTTAAGGCCCTATTCCACCAACAGATCTGACGACAGATTATCTGCCAAAGATTTGAAGCCAAAGCCAGGAGTGGATTCGAAAAGAGGAGAAATCCAGTCTTTCCTTTATGACCTGATCTCTGTTCATAGTCTGTTCCTGGCTTTGGCTTCAAATCTTTGGCAGATAATCTGTCGTCAGATCTGTTGGTGGAATAGGGCCTTTACACAGAGCAGCAAGAGAACAGACAGCTGGAGGTGAGAGAAAGAGAGACCCTGAGAGACAGTTTGTCAGGTGCCCCCTCAGGAAAGGGGCAGCACATATACAGTCAGTGGGAATCCTAAAGACAGACCCCTAAGTGGAGAGACTTGGCTGTAGGAGGGAGCCGAGTTAACTTAGGCCTCGGCACCCATCTTCCTGACATTCGGGGGGTAGGATTGACTAGGAACCCTGGATACCTCTGGGACCCGAAAGTTGTGGCCTAAGGCCCGGCCCAGTAACCTAAGCAGGAAGCTCCCTAGCAGACAGGGAGGGGAGAAGCAGACTCAAGCGCCATTGGGGAGAAGTCCACAGGATCACAGTGCTCACCAGCGTCCCACACGTACTGGCAGACCAGGACCTAAGGCAGGTCGTCCCTCTACCACCACCAGGCTCTCACAAGTACAGTACCCAGTCAAAGCCGCCAGTATTCATCACTGTATGCTAAAGGACTGTATAACATCTGCAAGACTAACAGTAAAGGAGTTGTTGTTACACTGCCTCCCTCCTTGTCTCCCTGTTGTCTGGTCCACCTGCACCACACCACCATCAAGGGCCATATTACCAGGCAGCAGTATTTTGGGGTTGGCCCTGGGGGAACTACAGGTCCACACCACCGACCACCTTACACACGGGTGCAGCCCCGCTCCAGGCACCCCTGCAGCAGCCACAGAAGAGAGAGTGATACCAGGGAAGCGCCAGAGAGTCCCCCTGTACCTGCAGAAGCCCTCGTGCCCACCTGTGACCGTGACAAGTTCCAGCCATCCTGCAGGTATAGCACACTCTCCCCCTGCAGCCCTCAGTGCGTCCCCTCACAGAGGAGCTCAGGGCCACACTACCAGGAGAGACTACCATCACCATCATCCTCTCCTCATCCCCCTCACAGAGGAGCTCAGCGCCACACTACCAGGAGAGACTACCATCACCATCATCCTCTCCTCATTCCCCTCACAGAGGAGCTCAGCGCCACACTCAGGAGAGACTACTATCACCATCATCCTCTTCTCATCCCCCTCACAGAGGAGCTCAGCGCCACACTCAGGAGAGACTACCATCACCATCATCCTCTCCTCATTCCCCTCACTCTCTTCCCACGCACCCCGGTGTGCTGCATATAGCTGAGAGCAGAGCAGTGTAGAGGAGAGGAGTTTGTCAAAAGAGTCCCAACCCAAAGTAGTACTGTGCTCTGCCGGAACTTGATAGAAGAATACTAGAGTGAAAAGTTTACTTTTGCCTCTGTTTAGACTGTTGTCTGACCACCTTCTGCCCTACAGTGGGGAGTTTCCGTCCTATTAGGGTGACACAAGCCTCAGCCATGGTTACCTGGGTAAAGCTAAGTGTCCGAGCCTTCCCAGTGTCACCTGCATTGCGAGATAGGATACGTAAACCCTCCTGTAGCTTTGTCCTATCCAGGCTAGTTCCTTTGTGTTGTAGGATACTGCCCTGCACTTTGTAGAGTGGTTCTTGGCGTGGGCTGGGTTTTTCCCCAACTTGTCTTGTAGTGTCTAGCACTGCATAGTGGAAATAGATAGACTAGAAGAACGGAGTCTCTCTGGCTGCTGCATATACACGTGTGTCTCAACTAAATCACTAACACAACTGGACTGTACTGGCTTCCTCCCACACGGGGCTAACTAGCTACTTCCCCAGGGGCTGTGTGTGTGGAGAGCAGGGATAGGTAGGAGAAGAGAGAGTATCTCCTATAGAACAGCACAGACCATGTGGTACATAGAAAACAGAAACCCTTTGCTTACTTTAGCGTTATCTTTATCACCACTTAACTGGAGAGATAACTTTGTGACAGGTGCCTAGGGAACTTAACTGTGGGATACTACAATATACAGTGTCATCCACTTCCCGCTTCCACTTGGTTATGTCATTTTCTTGACTTTGCAATTGTTACTTTCAATCAGTTTATTATTTACGTGTGACTGCATTTACATATCTTTTACCCTTTATAGATTGTCACCTGTTTTGATATGTTTAATATAAAATAAAAATAAGAATTAAGAAAAACAAATTGCAAGAAATAGGAGAGCCCTTTGTGGGTGGGTTTTTTAAAAATGGTATGTTAGCACCGGAAAACTGGCAGGATAGGCAGATGAGACAAGACCAGTGAGCCCTAAGCTGAGCCCGCCCACTTGCCTACTTGCTACAAGACAGCCCTAGGCGGCTGCGAGCAACCACGGTGCCGGTCTCTACACTGAAATAGGTGATAACACTTAACAGGACAGACAGAAAAATACAATGCAATCAAAGTCAACAGTCCGGGTCAGCAACAGCGGGCAGCGAAGTACAAAGCAACAGGCAAGAGAAACGTCCAGATACAGGTACAAGGTTCAGGGCAGGCAGCAAACAAGGATAGTCAGAGCAGAGAAAGCCAAGGGTCAAACACAGAAAGAGATACCATACAAGCTGAGCAGGAGTTTAGAACTGCAATAACCAGCAAGGAGTGCTGGAGCTGAATACAACTGATGCAGGATCAGGGACTCAGTCCAGCAGCTGATTGGCCCAGCCCCTGATCCTCTACACAGCTCACCTGCACAGCAGCAGTGAGCAAGATGGGTGGGGCTGAACAAACCTAATATACACCTGTGTTCAGACAGGACTAGGAAACTGCAAAGAAACCTCAAAACTCAGCGCCTTCTCGGCCGCACAGCCCGAACCGAGGAGCACCGAGGCACAGTCCTGACATTGTCAAAAATTGGAAAATTACAATGTCACAAAAACAGCTATTGAAGAAAACCTGTGTAATAGTCTGACTATTTTCACTACTATTGTCACTACTATTTTCACTACTATAGTTTGGCTTCGTTTGCATGCAGTTCACGAATATTCATGAATCCGACAGAATATTTGTGGAACGCACGAAAGGAATTTTTGACTGCTTCGCTCATCTCAAATTGAAACCATTAGGGCCCCTGAAATCAACTAAAAGCTTCTAAGGCCTTATTCACACGTCCCGTAATTTACGGAGTTAGTGCACATTGATGTCTATTGTCCTATTCACACTATCCGTAGCAGAAATGGATGAAAATCAATCCTGAAAAAAAGGACATGTCCTAGTACGGACCCAGCGCGGACCCAGATTTTTTTACGGATCCTCTCATTGAAATCAATTGTTTACGGATTGTAACATGTTTGGCATCCGTATCTCCGTAAGAAAGTACAGATGAAGTGCAACTTGAAAAGCAGTGAGTAGTAAAAACTGATTTACAGAAATACGGATGCAATTCCTATTACTGAACGTGTGCATAAGGCCTAAAAGTCCAGAAGCTTCTTATAGTTTATAGTTTGGCTTTTGGCCATTAAGGGTCTCACTTTCATGCAAACTGCTGTCAGCTGCCTGTTGTTAGGGGAATTCTGTCTCTAGTAAAGATACCAGGACAGAAAACAGGAAGTTGGGGCAAGACTTACCTAGTGCTATGTGCAAGGCAGCGTGAGAGACCCCGTGATTGGCCGCTAAACCAAGGCTTCTCTTATTCTTTCCGTCCCCTGCAGAAAAACAGTGGGGGACATTTATCAAGTTATCTTATAGTAAAATTATCTTGTTGCCCATATGGTCCAATCAGAGTTCAGCTTTCATTTTCCCAGAGTGATATGAGGAATGATACTGAGCTCAGGCTGGTTGTATATATAGGCCCATACTCCTGTACACTCTGCCTCCTGGATGCATCTAGAATGTTCCACCGGGCAGAACTGTGGGGTTTACATTCACTTAAAACCCAATCTTTATAGGATATCTAGTTCATATAAAAAGGGATGATTGATTTCTAGATTTGTAGCTTTGGCATCTTGGGTGAGTAGGAGCAGATCAGAGAATCATTATGTGATCTATGTCCTTATTATAAGTGAGAACCCTTCCCTCCATCCCGCTCCATCATCAATAACAGAGGTGGTGCTAGAAATAATGAATGTGACAGATAATGGGGGACCCGTCCACACTGATGGGTGATATACCTGTATCCTCAACGTCTGCCTGGTAACATACAACACCATATAGACACAATGAAATCCACCAGTCAAGGGTCAGGCTGAAATTCACAGCCTATCCCTTCCCTTGCAGAGCTCGCTGTACAGGTGACCGGGCTGCCGCCTTCTTCTATTGCAGCTTCTGACACTCACTTACCCATTGCAGGGGCTGGAGGGGGTAGACAGCTCCACATAGGCACTGCTATACGTCTTCAGACTGCCACACACAGCACACTGCCATTTCAGCATTATGTTTCTTGTAATAATCTCTGCTACCGGAGCTTTTCTCTGGGATTGGATCCAAAAGGCTTTGCTTCCAATGGGCAGCCATGAGCAATGGGCAGCTATGAGTAATGGGCAGCTATGAGCAATGGGCAGCTATGAGCAATGGGCAGCCATGAGCAATGGGCAGTCATGAGCAATGGGCAGCCATGAGCAATGGGCCGCTATGAGCAATGGGCAGCCATGAGCAATGGGCAGTCATGAGCAATGGGCAGCCATGAGCAATGGGCAGCTATGAGCAATGGGCAGCTATGAGCAATGGGGAGTCATGAGCAATGGGCCGCTATGAGCAATGGGCAGCCATGAGCAATGGGCAGCCATGATCAATGGGCAGCTATGAGCAATGGGGAGTCATGAGCAATGGGCAGCCATGAGCAATGGGCAGCTATGAGCAATGGGGAGTCATGAGCGATGAGAAGCCATGAGCAATGGGCAGCTATGAGCAATGGGCAGCCATGAGCAATGGGCAGCTATGAGCAATGGGCCGCTATGAGCAATGGGCAGCCATGAGCAATGGGCAGCCATGAGCAATGGGCAGCCATGAGCAATGGGGAGTCATGAGCAATGAGCAGCCATGAGCAATGGGCAGCTATGAGCAATGGGCAGCCATGAGCAATGGGCAGCCATGAGCAATGGGCAGCTATGAGCAATGGGCAGCCATGAGCAATGGGCAGCCATGAGCAATGGGCAGCCATGAGCAATGGGCCGCTATGAGCAATGGGCAGCCATGAGCAATGGGCAGCCATGAGCAATGGGCAGCTATGAGCAATGGGGAGTCATGAGCAATGGGCCGCTATGAGCAATGGGCAGCCATGAGCAATGGGCAGCCATGAGCAATGGGCAGCTATGAGCAATGGGGAGTCATGAGCAATGGGCCGCTATGAGCAATGGGCCGCTATGAGCAATGGGCAGCCATGAGCAATGGGCAGCTATGAGCAATGGGCAGTCATGAGCAATGAGCAGCCATGAGCAATGGGCAGCCATGAGCAATGGGCCGCTATGAGCAATGGGCAGCCATGAGCAATGGGCAGCCATGAGCAATGGGGAGTCATGAGCAATGAGCAGCCATGAGCAATGGGCAGCTATGAGCAATGGGCAGCCATGAGCAATGGGCAGCCATGAGCAATGAGCAGCCATGAGCAATGGGCAGCTATGAGCAATGGGCAGCCATGAGCAATGGGCAGCCATGAGCAATAGGCAGCTATGAGCAATGGGCAGCCATGGGCAATGGGCAGCAATGAGCAATGGGCAGCTATGAGCAATGGGGAGTCATGAGCGATGAGCAGCCATGAGCAATGGGCAGCTATGAGCAATGGGCAGCCATGAGCAATGGGCAGCTATGAGCAATGGGCCGCTATGAGCAATGGGCAGCCATGAGCAATGGGCAGCCATGAGCAATGGGGAGTCATGAGCAATGGGCAGCCATGAGCAATAGGCAGCTATGAGCAATGGGCAGCCATGAGCAATGGGCAGCTATGAGCAATAGGCAGCTATGAGCAATGGGCAGCCATGAGCAATGGGCAGCTATGAGCAATGGGCAGCTATGAGCAATGGGCAGCCATGAATACTTTGAGGGTTTCCTTGTTGTCCTTCCTTGGGCCACTTTTGATAGATAGTAACCACTCTATACCAGGAACATCCCACAAGGCCTCACACTGTCTACATGCTCCGACCTCCTTCATAATCCGACATTACAATTTTGCCCGGAGTTTCTCAGTTCCTAATGTTTCGCCTGCTTTTATTTTACAAGGCCGGTTGTGCCCTTTTCCCTTGTGGTCGGTGTCCTGCCGGGCTGCTACTGGGTCCCTTGGGTTAGAGTGATCACGGATGGCCAGAGAGGTGTAGTGACCCTCCCGGACTATTGGATCCGCCACCCACAGAAAGGGGAAGTGTCCCAAGGCTGTAGTGTGCGCTGTGTCGGTGTGAGGCGAAGAATCGCAGAGTCTCTTTACCATAAATAAGCTTGTTTTACTGGAAAAGTGCTTGCGTGCAGCAGGATACACAATATGGTGTTTCTCTGGATAAAGCAGTGTCGGATTGGGTTACCCAGCGCCAAACCTTTCACATTACTATAGCGACTTTGCACAGTGCTGTGTATGTGACCGGCAATGCTCGCTCACTGTTAGTAACTGGTCAGACACACTATGCCAGGGATGGGGAACCTTCGGCCTTTCAGCTATTGCAAAACTATAATTCCCATCATGCCTGCACAACCGAAGGCTGTCCAGGCATGATGGGAGTTGTAGTTTTGTAACAGCTGGAGGGTCGAAGGTTCCCCATCCCTGTTCTAGCGTATAGGAGCTGTCCAGGCATGATGGGAGTTGTAGTTTTGTAACAGCTGGAAGGCCGAAGGTTTCCCATCCCTGTTCTAGTGTATAGGAGCTGTCCAGGCATGATGGGAGTTGTAGTTTTGTAACTGCTGGAGGGTCGAAGGTTCCCCATCCCTGCTCTATGCAAACAGCACAGCCGTCCACTTAAGTTTCTTGAAAGGTGAAGTCCCATGAAACTAAGTGTGGGATTATATGTCATGCAGACCTCCTGCTCAGGGGCCCGCCAATGGGCATTCCCCTGCTCCCCTGTGGGCCAGTCCGAGCCTGTGATAAAGCACTGGATTATTCACTTTGTAGACAAATACTTAACAATATAGCAACTGAATCTGCGACAGGAATGCACTGTGGAGTACAGTCGTGTTGAGTGATACAGAGAATCAGAGTAGCAGAGAGGAGGATGTCGTGAGAGTCCCAACTCAAGTAGTACTGTGCTCTGCCGGGATGTTAGAGGATGAGGTAGAATAGAACTTAGAAGAAGAAAACACCTGTGCCCGTGTATTGACCTTTTGTTAGTCTTTACACCACCTTATGCCCACTAGACTTGGCTGAACCGTCCTAGGGGGGTGATACAAGCCCCAGACCTTGTTACCTGGGATGAGCGGAATGCTGAGGGTTTCCTGCTTACAATGGCGCTGTGAGATAGAGCTCATAGGCCTCAGCAAATTTCCTCTATCTGGATCAGTTCCTAGCTTACTGCTGTCTGTGGATCCTGTCCTGCTTTGTGACTCTCCACGGCGTGGGTTGAGGTTGTCTCTGACTTGTCCTCTCCTGTAGGGGTTTAACACTGCATAGTGTTGTGTAACGTTACTGAGAAGAAACTGTTAGCTGTGTCCTGTCTTGCTTCCTACCCATACGGGGTTCTAGCTAAGACTGACTTGAGTAGGGGACCTGGCAGAGGACGGGGCCCAAAGAGGACCACTATAGAGAGCTGTCTAGCTTGCGTCCTTCCTCTACAATGTCCAACACGAAAGACTCTTGCACTTCCTCTACCCATGTGACTTCCTTCCTCAGCGTAACTAAAGTGCGCTGTGAGTGGGTGAAGAGTGCAATAGAAGTAGTAAAGAGAGAGATGATAGGAGAGAAGAAGAACAGATACCTGTTTGTTCGCAGACCCATGTGACATACAAAGAAACAATAACCCTTTACACTTCAGCTGTGCAGCATCTGAACACACATACCTAATACAGCGACATCTAGTGGCGAAACTTTATCACTACTTTCATCACCACATAAGTACAATAAGTACAGGCTTTTACAAAGGGTGTATATAGTAGTAACACCCGTGGTAGGACACCATACCATGACAGTTCTGGAAGAAGGGTACTGAACTGAACAGGTGCTATGTGGAGGGATAATACTATAGATGGCATTTAGTAGGGGAGGGGCTTATTAATGCTTTGGTTACAGCACAATAGCAGGCTCCTTAGCTTTAAATGTACAAAGGAAAGGGAATAAATCTGCATGTAGGAAAATATAGGATCTGGCAGGTCGATGAACCCGCTCCGGCTGCAGAGGTTGCACATCCCAAAGGTCAGCCCCGATTGTGTGCCCCAAGAGCAAAGTGTATAATAGTCTGTGGTAACCCGGGCAGCCAGGTGCTGTCAGCTAGGGCAGGTGGTGGTGGTAGCTAGGGCAGGTGGTGGTGGTAACTAGGGCAGGTGGTGGTGGTAGCTAGGTAACAGTGCACAGGTGTGATGTTGGTACCTGTTTGTATATGGCCGGGTTATGTCCCCAAATGGTCGGTAACCTCCGGGTTTGTTGCGGGTCCCTTGGGCACTTGACACTGCAACCTGGAGTGGTAGTTGACCCACCCGGGATGTCGGTACCACCACCCACTGAAAGGGGAAAAATAACCCAAAGTAGTTAGTAGTGTGTGTGGGTGCACACACAGGTTTCATACAAAAATAGAACAGTTTACTGGATAAAGTTGCAGATAAACAGTACACACTATGCAAACTGTAGTGTAGCGATACGTAGATAAGAGATACTCGTACTCACGTTTACACCTATGTCTGACCGCCTTTTGCACTGCAGCTGCAAGCTACTTGTCCTGCTAGGGTAGCACGAGCCCCAGTCATTGGTTATCTGGGTGTAGCAGGGGCCGTGTCTTCCCAGTTAACCTGCGCTGCAAAGTAGGACATGTAGACCTTCTTTAACCTGGTAGCTTTGTCCTACTGGGGTCCGCTTGGTTCAGGAGTCTGCCCTTCACGTGTGAGAGAGGTTCCTGGCGTGGCCCAGGGTGATCTTAAGTGGCTGCTCTCCACTATGGTAGCTTAACATTGTATAATAAGACTATTGGTCATTGCTGTAGGAGCAATCCCCCCCTGAGCTATCCCCCCTGAGCTATCCCCCCCCCTGAGCTATCCCCCTGAGCCTCTGTCCCCCCCTAAGCCTCTGTCCCCCCCTGAGCTATCACCCTGAGCCTCTGTCCCCCCCTGAGCCTCTGTCCCCCTGAGCTATCCCCCCCTGAGCCTCTGTCCCCCCCTGAGCTATCCCCCCCTGAGCCTCTGTCCCCCCCTTTGCCTCTGTCCACTTGGACCTCCAACAACTAACTCCCTGTACGTCCTCCCACTCGGAGCTAACTCCTCCTAAAGACAGTAGTGAGCATGTATGAGTGGACAGAGAAGGAAGAGCACCTACTAGTGGTCAGCACAGAACACATGACATAAAACATTTAACCCTTTAGCCTCAGCTGTACATGAGAAATACATTTATATACAGTAGCGATACCTAGTGGGGAAAGTGAAGTACTACATCCACCATTTAACCTGAATGAGCAGCCAGACACACATCCACGAAGCACGCACACAGAACTTTGCTATGTAGGGACCCACCGGCTGTCGTCATACACGTAACCTTCCAGCCGCTGCCAGACACCCAAACACAACATACATACACAACTTTGCTGCCACCACCCTATCTATTACCTTACTGGGGAGACAGGGAACCCCAAGAGTGTTCCACCCGCAAGCAGACACACCCACACGGTAGAGTAAGCCACCCGGTCATACACTATACGGTCACACACCGCACATGCACTCTTCCTGGAGCTAACTAGGTTCGTTTAGGCTACAAGACAAACCATCAAACTTTTAGGTTTAATGCATTAAAATGGACAGTACTTGGTTACACAAAGATGGTTACACAAAGACATACAGACACTGCAAACAATGAAAACAAAAGGGATAAAATAAGAAAGTTCTAATACTTAGCACAGGATGCGTCGTATGGGTTCTTCCTTCCCAGGGGATTTGGGCTTAGAAAGTGGTGCACAAACCAATTCGATTTGATCCCCAACTTTGTGACCATTACATGTTCCCTAGGTCTCACTTTTATGTAAGACCTGAAAGGGTTGGGCTGAGGGCGTCATCTGACATCTGTAACTCCGCCCCTTTGGGCAGAGCTTCAGCTGCCCCCCTCAGCCCTCAAGGGAACACACTTGGACATATCAAAAAAGATACTTTCCCAGGTGCCATATCAATGGTACGGGCCCCAGCCCTTCTTCATAATTCATATCTCGTCATCCTGATTCCTGGCATATCAAACATCATATGCCTCGGACACTGAGAAGGTGAGATACCCCTTATGGCATGATGAGGACAGGTAGACCGGCCATGTTTGGACTCCCTGCGATGTCCTCATCATAACCGACGCTAGGAAATTGGTTCTGTGGCTCTATGTTTTATTTGAAGAAAGTTATGGGAGATTTCATATTCCTATTCCTTTCCTCAAAGAGAGTCCACCCCCTGCTGGCATGGAGTCAGTGATCCCGCCTCAGAGGTGCTGGCATGGAGTCAGTGATCCCGCCTCAGAGGTGCTGGCATGGAGTCAGTGATCCCGCCTCAGAGGTGCTGGAATGGAGTCAGTGAGCCTGCCTCAGAGGTGCTGGCATGGAGTCAGTGATCCCGCCTCAGAGGTGCTGGCATGGAGTCAGTGATCCCGCCTCAGAGGTGCTGGCATGGAGTCAGTGAGCCCGCCTCAGAGGTGCTGGCATGGAGTCAGTGAGCCTGCCTCAGAGGTGCTGGCATGGAGTCAGTGATCCCGCCTCAGAGGTGCTGGCATGGAGTCAGTGATCCCGCCTCAGAGGTGCTGGCATGGAGTCAGTGAGCCCGCCTCAGAGGTGCTGGCATGGAGTCAGTGAGCCCGCCTCAGAGGTGCTGGCATGGAGTCAGTGAGCCCGCCTCAGAGGTGCCGGCATGGAGTCAGTGATCCCGCCTCAGAGGTGCTGGCATGGAGTCAGTGATCCCGCCTCAGAGGTGCCGGCATGGAGTCAGTGATCCCGCCTCAGAGGTGCTGGCATGGAGTCAGTGATCCCGCCTCAGAGGTGCTGGCATGGAGTCAGTGATCCCGCCTCAGAGGTGCTGGCATGGAGTCAGTGATCCCGCCTCAGAGGTGCTGGCATGGAGTCAGTGATCCCGCCTCAGAGGTGCTGGCATGGAGTCAGTGATCCCGCCTCAGAGGTGCTGGCATGGAGTCAGTGATCCCGCCTCAGAGGTGCTGGCATGGAGTCAGTGATCCCGCCTCAGAGGTGCTGGCATGGAGTCAGTGATCCCGCCTCAGAGGTGCTGGCATGGAGTCAGTGATCCCGCCTCAGAGGTGCAAAGTCAACACTCTAGGCACAATCTACTCCACCATCTCCTTTGCAGCTCCATGCTTATTCCCCCATGCAGAGAGACTTTTGGTCTTTCACACAGGGTAAACAGACGGCCTGACTCCCAGCTAATCAATAAGTCCATATCATTAACTTGCGTCAGCTATGGGTTATTGCTATTAGACTAAATCTATAAAATATCAATCACAATCTATAAAATATCCACTGCATGAATACATATAAACCACACCACACCTAAAACCACTTTACATATTCATGAATAAGGACAGGGCTGTCCATATTCCTTACAGTAAAGTTAACCCGCCCCTGACACCTACTGAGGAAAACACAATAGAACAGTTGTACCATCTCCCACCTGTGTGAACCTGAAGGAGTTACCCAGGTGCAATAGAACAGCACCCTGTGCTGGGACACTTCAGTTACTCTGTGCGACAGTATACCAGAGATATGGCACAATATGGCAGTGACCTATGAGCGGGGCGTTACTCTCTGCGGCAGTATACCAGAGATATGGCACAATATGGCAGTGATCTGTGAGCGGGGCGTCACTCTCTGCGGCAGTATACCCGAGATATGGGTCACAATATGGCAGTGATCTGTGAGTGGGGCGTTACTCTCTGCGGCAGTATACCGGAGATATGGCAAAATATGGCAGTGACCTATGAGCGGAGCGTTACTCTCTGCGGCAGTATACAGGAGATATGGGTCACAATATGGCAGTGATCTGTGAGCGGGGCGATACTCTCTGCGACAGTATACAGGAGATATGGGTCACAATATGGCAGTGATCTGTGAGCGGGGCGATACTCTCTGCGACAGTATACCGGAGATATGGCACAATATGGCAGTGACCTATGAGCGGAGCGTTACTCTCTGCGGCAGTATACCGGAGATATGGCAAAATATGGCAGTGATCTGTGAGCGGGGCGTTACTCTCTGCGGCAGTATACCAGAGATATGGCACAATATGGCAGTGATCTGTGAGAGGGACGTTACTCTCTGCGGCAGTATACAAGAGATATGGGTCACAATATGGCAGTGATCTGTTAGCGGGGCGTTACTCTCTGCGGCAGTATACCGGAGATATGGCAAAATATGGCAGTGACCTATGAGCGGAGCGTTACTCTCTGCGGCAGTATACCGGAGATATGGCAAAATATGGCAGTGACCTATGAGCGGAGCGTTACTCTCTGCGGCAGTATACAGGAGATATAAGTCACAATATGGCAGTGATCTGTTAGCGGGGCGTTACTCTCTGCGGCTGTATACCAGAGATATGGGTCACAATATGGCAGTGATCTGTGAGCGGGGCGTTACTCTCTGCGGCAGTATACAGGAGATATAAGTCACAATATGGCAGTGATCTGTGAGCGGGGCGTTACTCTCTGCGGCAGTATACAGGAGATATAAGTCACAATATGGCAGTGATCTGTGAGCGGGGCGATACTCTGCGGCAGTATACAGGAGATATGGGTCACAATATGGCAGTGATCTGTGAGCGGGGCGATACTCTCTGCGACAGTATACCGGAGATATGGCACAATATGGCAGTGACCTATGAGCGGGGCGTTACTCTCTGCGACTGTATACCGGAGATATGGCACAATATGGCAGTGACCTATGAGCGGGGCGTTACTCTCTGCGGCTGTATACCGGAGATATGGGTCACAATATGGCAGTGATCTGTGAGCGGGCGTTACTCTCTGCGACAGTATACCAGAGATATGGGTCACAATATGGCAGTGATCTGTGAGCGGGCGTTACTCTCTGCGGCTGTATACCGGAGATATGGGTCACAATATGGCAGTGATCTGTGAGCGGGGCGATACTCTCTGCGGTAGCAGGGGGGCGTTAGGGGGGGGGCAAAGAGGGCAGTTGCCCAGTGCCCCCATCCCCCAGGGGCCCCCTGCCACAGTTACATTAGGTGTCAGCGTCCTGCAGCCTCTGTCAGTGATCTCTGGCTGTAGCTAATAGCTGCTATCAGGGGTCACACAGAGGCTGCAGGACGCTCTGCTCCGGAGTGTAGCTCCCCCCCCCCTCTTACTGCATCATGTGACCTGCCTCATGTACCATGTGACCTGTCTCTGTCCTGCTGGTGAGACTGCTGTAATGTACCATGTGACCTGCCTCCTGTACCATGTGACCTGTCTCTGTCCTGCTGGTGAGACTGCTGTAATGTACCATGTGACCTGCCTCATGTACCATGTGACCTGCCTCCTGTACCATGTGACCTGTCTCCCTCCTGCTGGTGAGACTGCTGTAATGTAGCAGCAGTCGGGACGATGAGGAGAGGGCTGCAGTGAGAGGACCCCTGCCTGCTGACAAGGACCACTACACCCAGCAATCTGCTAGAAGGGAGTAAGTATACTGTACATGTAGTGTGTGTGTGTGTGTGTGTGTGTGTATATATAGTGTGTGTGTGTGTGTGTGTGTGTGTATATATAGTGTGTGTGTGTGTGTGTATATATAGTGTGTGTGTGTGTGTGTGTATATATAGTGTGTATGTGTGTGTGTGTGTGTGTGTGTATATATATAGTGTGTGTGCGTGTGTGTGTATATATATAGTGTGTGTGTATATATATATAGTGTGTGTGCGTGTGTGTATATATAGTGTGTGTGTGTGTGTGTGTGTATATATATAGTGTGTGTGTGTATATATAGTGTGTGTGTGTGTATATATATAGTGTGTGTGTGTGTATATATATAGTGTGTGTATATATAGTGTGTGTGTGTGTGTATGTATATATAGTGTGTATGTATATATATAGTGTGTGTGTGTATGTATATATATATATATATAGTGTGTGTGTATATATATAGTTAGTGTGTGCGTGTGTGTATATATAGTGTGTGTGTGTATGTATATATAGTGTGTGTGTGTGTGTGTGTATTAGTGTGTGTGCGTGTGTGTATATATAGTGTGTATGTGTGTGTGTGTGTGTGTATATATATATAGTGTGTGTGTGTGTGTGTATATATATAGTGTGTGTGTATATATAGTGTGTGTGTGTATGTATATATAGTGTGTATGTGGGTATGTATATATATATAGTGTGTGTGTGTATGTGTGTGTATATATATAGTTAGTGTGTATGTATATATAGTGTGTGTGTGTATGTATATATATAGTGTGTGTGTGTGTGTGTATGTATATATAGTGTGTATGTATATATATATAGTGTGTGTGTGTGTGTATATATATAGTTAGTGTGTATGTATATATAGTGTGTGTGTGTGTGTGTGTGTATGTATATATAGTGTGTGTGTATGTATATATATATATAGTGTGTGTGTGTGTGTGTGTGTATGTATATATAGTGTGTGTGTATGTATATATATATATAGTGTGTGTGTGTGTGTATATATATAGTTAGTGTGTATGTATATATAGTGTGTGTGTGTGTATGTATATATATATATAGTGTGTGTGTATGTATATATAGTGTGTGTGTGTGTGTGTATGTATATATATATAGTGTGTGTGTATGTATATATAGTGTGTGTGTGTGTGTGTATGTATATATAGTGTGTATGTATATATATATATATATATAGTGTGTGTGTGTATATATATATAGTTAGTGTGTATGTATATATAGTGTGTGTGTGTGTATGTATATATAGTGTGTATGTATATATAGTGTGTGTGTGTGTATGTATATATAGTGTGCATGTATATATATATATAGTGTGTGTGTGTGTGTGTGTGTATATATATAGTTAGTGTGCATGTATCAGCACTGCTGACTCCCCTGTCCAGCAGAAGTGTTGAGGTGTATAGACTGTATACAGGAGCAGCAGCCGTTCTCTGGCCTCATCAGTCCTATGTAAGTGCTGCAGGTGACCACTGAGGCCGCAGATTGGCTGCAACTCCTATGTATAGTGTATGATGATGTCACTAAGGCAACACGGTGTATTTTATTGAGAAAAAAATAAGGTGGAATTCAGTCCTTAGGTGGTGGTCACTGTATGGTGGTAATATTACGGTAATATTGGTCTGTATATAGTGTGTATATAGAGTCATTACCACCATAGAGTGACCACCATATAATAACTCTATATATACACTATATACAGACCAATATTACCGCCATAGACTGACCACCACATAATATTGGTCTGTATATAGTGTGTATGTAGGGTCATTATGTGGTGGTCACTCTATGGCGGTAATATTGGTCTGTATATATTGTATATATAGAGTCATTAAGTGGCGGTCATGGTGTGGTGCTAATATTGGTCTGTATATAGTGTGTATAGAGTCATTATGCGGTGGTCTCTCTATGGTGGTAATATTGGCCTATACATAGTATGTTTTCATCAATAACGGTATGGAGGTAATATTTGGTTCTGATATAGTGATTTTTTTATTTTATTTTTTTAAAACAATTCATATAAATAGTTTTTGTGTTTGCAACACTAACAGCAGTCCTGGCCTGTAGCGTCGGTCCTGACATGTGCGTCGGTCCTGGCCTGTAGCGTCGGTCCTGACATGTGCGTCGGTCCTGGCCTGTAGGGGCAGTCCCGGCATGTAACCTTCTGAACTGACTGACTGTGACTAAGGGCCCTAATACACCGAGCGAAAATTGTCCTAATCCGGCCGATATCGCTCTGTGTATAGACAACAGTCATCAACTAATTATTGTCTTTTGGCAAGTTCAAAAATCATTGGCTGATGATCAGGTAGTATATATCACAGACAAGACCTGAGGACACCGGGGACGTGATCAGGTAGTATATATCACAGACAAGACCTGAGGACACCGGGGACGTGATCAGGTAGTATATATCACAGACAAGACCTGAGGACACCGGGGACGTGATCAGGTAGTATATATCACAGACAAGACCTGAGGACACCGGGGAACATGATCAGGTAGTATATATCACAGACAAGGCCTGAGGACACCGGGGAACATGATCAGGTAGTATATATCACAGACAAGGCCTGAGGACACCGGGGAACATGATCAGGTAGTATATATCACAGACAAGGCCTGAGGACACCGGGGAACATGATCAGGTAGTATATATCACAGACAAGGCCTGAGGACACCGGGGAACGTGATCAGGTAATATATATCACAGACAAAGCCTGAGGACACTGGGGAACATGATCAGGTAATATATATCACAGACAAGGCCTGAGGACACCGGGGAACGTGATCAGGTAGTATATATCTTTATTATTTATTATATACAGCAAGGGCTGCACAGACATCACTAATGAGATATATATATATATATACAGCCTTTGCTGCACAATAATTGAGCCATGTAGTAGGCTCTGTAAGCGAGCTTCATTCTACCAGATTGGCGCTCACTTCGGAATCTCAGGCTGTGTAATACGGCCCTTAAATTGGCCGTACACTTTCAGTGGCTGCTGGCTGAACAATCCTTCTCCCATTCGGCCCCATCCTCCCCATACACAGGAATGTTCGGCACAGCTAAGTGTTCCTGTGTTCTCTATAGGAGGGGTAAGCCATAGTCAGACAGATCTGATGGCGGCTTGTCTCTCTGAGAAAAAAGAGGTTGGATGTTGATTTTCCATCAAGCCCGACCCCCTATGTCCACTGATATCATGTCAGAGGACTGTCCAGAGCCCCATACACCTTACACTGATGGCCGAACCCACCACGAGCAGCAGGTACCAGCAACAAAAGAGTAAAATGTATGGGGACCTTAAATTGCTGCTACAATATTTCAGCATATGGGGCCCCACCTTCAACTTTGCCCAGGGCCACATCTAGTCTAAAACCGGCTCTGTGCGGCAGTATACCAGAGATATGGGTCACAATATGGCAGTGATCTGTGAGCGGGGCGTTACTCTCTGCGGCTGTATACCAGAGATATGGCACAATATGGCAGTGATCTGTGAGTGGGCGTTACTCTCTGCGGCTGTATACCAGAGATATGGCACAATATGGCAGTGATCTGTGAGCGGGGCGTTACTCTCTGTGGCTGTATACTGGAGATATGGCACAATATGGCAGTGATCTGTGAGCGGGCGTTACTCTCTGCGGCTGTATACCAGAGATATGGCACAATATGGCAGTGATCTGTGAGTGGGCGTTACTCTCTGCGGCTGTATACCAGAGATATGGCACAATATGGCAGTGATCTGTGAGTGGGGCGTTACCCTCTGCGGCAGTATACCGGAGATATGGGTCACAATATGGCAGTGATCTGTGAGCGGGCGTTACTCTCTGCGGCTGTATACCAGAGATATGGCACAATATGGCAGTGATCTGTGAGCGGGGCGTTACTCTCTGTGGCTGTATACTGGAGATATGGCACAATATGGCAGTGATCTGTGAGTGGGGCGTTACTCTCTGCGGCTGTATACCGGAGATATGGGTCACAATATGGCAGTGATCTGTGAGCGGGCGTTACTCTCTGCGGCTGTATACCAGAGATATGGCACAATATGGCAGTGATCTGTGAGTGGGGCGTTACCCTCTGCGGCTGTATACTGGAGATATGGGTCACAATATGGCAGTGACCTATGAGCGGGGCGTTACTCTCTGCGGCTGTATACCAGAGATATGGGTCACAATATGGCAGTGATCTGTGAGCGGGGCGTTACTCTCTGCAGGTGTATACCGGAGATATGGCAGTGATCTGTGAGCGGGGCGTTACTCTCTGCGGCAGTATACCGGAGATATGGCACAATATGGCAGTGACCTATGAGCGGGGCGTTACTCTCTGCGGCAGTATACCGGAGATATGGCACAATATGGCAGTGATCTGTGAGCGGGGCGTTACTCTCTGCGGCTGTATACCAGAGATATGGGTCAAAATATGGCAGTGATCTGTGAGCGGGGCGTTACTCTCTGCGGCTGTATACCGGAGATATGGCACAATATGGCAGTGATCTGTGAGTGGGGCGTTACTCTCTGCGGCAGTATACCGGAGATATGGCACAATATGGCAGTGATCTGTGAGTGGGGCGTTACTCTCTGCGGCAGTATACCGGAGATATGGCACAATATGGCAGTGACCTATGAGCGGGGCGTTACTCTCTGCGGCAGTATACAGGAGATATGGCAGTGATCTGTGAGCGGGGCGTTACTCTCTGCAGGTGTATACCGGAGATATGGCAGTGATCTGTGAGCGGGGCGTTTCTCTCTGCGGCAGTATACCGGAGATATGGCACAATATGGCAGTGACCTATGAGCGGGGCGTTACTCTCTGCGACAGTATACCGGAGATATGGCACAACATGGCAGTAAGGTGCAACATCTTTCCCAGATTTCTTGGCGCCATTTACTATACCTGTATTTCCAGTATTTTGAGTAAAACCTTACTCAAAAACTTATAAATATGGAATAAATGAAATGACTGAATAACTTCAGGTACTTTGTAGAGACGATGTCCATGTTAGTGTATACAGGGTCAGCACCTTCCGCAGCTCCCGTCAGTCTTTTGGCAGAAATCAAGGTGAGCTTTGTCCATCTGTTTCTCCCGATGTAGTGCGGTGCTGTGTGGCTGCCATCACTGCGACAGATATTATTGTGGCAGCCATCACTGCGGCAGATATTATTGGGGCAGCCATCACTGCGACAGATATTACCGCGGCAGCCATTACGGCGGCAGATATTATTGTGGCAGCCATCACTGCGGCAGATATTACCGCGGCAGCCATTACTGTGGCAAATATTATTGGGGCAGCCATCACTGTGGCAGATATTATTGTGGCAGCCATCACCGTGGCAGATATTATTGTGGCAGCCATCACTGCGGCAGATATTATTGGGACAGCCATCACTGCGGCAGATATTACCGCGGCAGCCATCACTGCGGCAGATATTATTGTGGCAGCCATCACTGCGGCAGATATTACCGCGGCAGCCATTACTGTGGCAGATATTATTGTGGCAGCCATCACTGCGGCAGATATTACCGCGGCAGCCATTACGGCGGCAGATATTATTGTGGCAGCCATCACTGCGGCAGATATTATTGTGGCAGCCATCACTGTGGCAGATATTATTGTGGCAGCCATCACTGTGGCAGATATTATTGTGGCAGCCATCACTGCGGCAGATATTATTGTGGCAGCCATTACTGTGGCAGATATTACCGCGGCAGCCATTACGGCGGCAGATATTATTGTGGCAGCCATTACGGCGGCAGATATTATTGTGGCAGCCATTACGGCGGCAGATATTATTGGGGCAGCCATTACTGTGGCAGATATTATTGTGGCAGCCATTACTGTGGCAGATATTATTGGGGCAGCCATCACTGCGGCAGATATTACCGCGGATGCCATTACGGCGGCAGATATTATTGTGGCAGCCATCACTGCGGCAGATATTACCGCGGCAGCCATTACTGTGGCAGATATTATTGTGACAGCCATTACTGTGGCAGATATTACCGCGGCAGCCATTACGGCGGCAGATATTATTGTGGCAGCCATTACTGTGGCAGATATTATTGTGGCAGCCATTACTGTGGCAGATATTACCGCGGCAGCCATTACGGCGGCAGATATTATTGTGGCAGCCATCACTGCGGCAGATATTATTGTGGCAGCCATTACTGTGGCAGATATTACCGCGGCAGCCATTACGGTGGCAGATATTATTGTGGCAGCCATCACTGCGGCAGATATTATTGTGGCAGCCATTACTGCGGCAGATATTATTGTGGCAGCCATTACTGTGGCAGATATTATTGTGGCAGCCATTACTGTGGCAGATATTATTGTGGCAGCCATTACTGTGGCAGATATTATTGTGGCAGCCATTACTGTGGCAGATATTACCGCGGCAGCCATTACGGTGGCAGATATTATTGTGGCAGCCATCACTGTGACCACTTTGACAGCTGCATATAAATACTTAATTAGCGGGCACAACTCCCGGACTGTGCCCGCTAATAGCCGCGGTCCCGGGCTGCACATAGCACCCAGGATTGTGGCAGTTCAGAGCGGGGTCTGGTGCAGCTAGGGGTTAAAGTAATCGCTCCAGCAGAATAGAATTAAAGGACAAGTCTTATGAGGTTCACAAACGGGAGGAAGGCAGGGGGTGCGGGAAAATAATTAGTATCCTTACCCATCCCCGTGGCAGCCACCTGCAGCTCTATCAGCAGCAATGTGACCTACCCAGGCCTGCCTGCTCAGCCAGTCAGTGACTGGGAGGGGACATTGCAGCTGGAAGAGCCGGGTACATGACACCCCCCAGCCGCCAGTGTGACTTGGGAGGGGCTCTATGGTTTAGTATATTTTTATAATCAACCCCCCACCACCATTTTTCAATTTTGCAGGACTTCTCCTTTAATTATTAGTCGCACAAATTTTCAACTTTGAGCAAGAATTGGCCCATAGAATAGAATAGGTCCTATACTTTCTACAATTCCTATAGCAGCCATTTTCTGTGGCCGTGTGCAAGCAGCCTAAGACGTCCGGAAAGGTCGTCATTTAGATTTAGTATGGTAAGTTGTAATGTTTGAGTGCTGGAGGGTAGAGATGAGTGCACTTACAGTTCTAGTGAAGCGCTCATCCCTATTGGTCTATCTGTAGAAATAACATTGGATACAAGGAGGTTTTGCTGCCAGCAGAGAAGGACACAAACAGCCTCCGGACACTGCACACAGTATGGACGTTGTTTTACCATTAGAAATGAACAGGGCACACAACTACTGCACGGCCACTAGATGTCGCTGTTGCTGCACACAATGTTAGTACAAAAAAAACCCCAGCATTGTTTGTCCTAACTGCTACATGTGATCAGTGAAAAATCCAACTAAAAAATGTGAAACAATAACATGAATAATAGCTGGCACCTGGAAGAAAGAAAGACGTGTACATAGTGTTCTCAAAAGAACAATGTATAGTTTGCCCAATGTGTATGCGGAAGATTGTTGCAAAACAGCAGAAACATTGTGTCCCTGAAGACTCACAGGACGCCCTATAATATCACATTTTCCAAAACGTAACTGAATCCACTCCGTCCCAGCTGAGTAGTCCTCCCCATTATATTCCGGAGCTGAGTAGTCCTCTCTATTATATTCTGGAGCTGAGTAGTCCTCCCCATTATATTCTGGAGCTCAGTAATCCTCCCCATTATATTCTGGAGCTCAGTAGTCCTCCCCATTATATTCCGGAGCTGAGTAGTCCTCCCCATTATATTCTGGAGCTGAGTAATCCTCCCCATTATATTCTGGAGCTCAGTAGTCCTCTCTATTATATTCTGGAGCTGAGTAATCCTCCCCATTATATTCTGGAGCTGAGTAGTCCTCTCTACTATATTCTGGAGCTGAGTAATCCTCCCCATTATATTCTGGAGCTCAGTAGTCCTCCCCATTATATTCTGGAGCTCAGTAGTCCTCTCCATTATATTCCGGAGCTGAGTAGTCCTCTCTATTACATTCCGGAGCAGAGTAGTCCTCCCCAATATATTCTGGAGCCGAGTAGTCCTCTCCATTATATTCTGGAGCTGAGTAGCCTTCTCCATTATATTCTGGAGCTGAGTAGTCCCATTATATTCTGGAGCTCAGTAGTCCTCCCCATTATATTCTGGAGCTCAGTAGTCCTCTCCATTATATTCCGGAGCTGAGTAGTCCTCTCTATTACATTCCGGAGCAGAGTAGTCCTCCCCAATATATTCTGGAGCCGAGTAGTCCTCTCTATTATATTCTGGAGCTGAGTAGTCCTCTCTATTATATTCTGGAGCTGAGTAGTCCCATTATATTCTGGAGCTGAGTAGTCCTCTCCATTATATTCTGGAGCTGAGTAGTCCCATTATATTCTGGAGCTAAGTAGTCCTCTCCATTATATTCTGGAGCTGAGTAGTCCTCCACATTATATTCTGGAGCTCAATAGCCTTCTCCATTATATTCTGGAGCTGACTAGTCCTCTCTATTATATTCTGGAGCTGAGTAGTCCCATTATATTCTGGAGCTGAGTAGTCCTCTTCATTATATTCTGGAGCTGAGTAGTCCCATTATATTCTGGAGCTGAGTAGTCCCATTATATTCTGGAGCTGAGTAGTCCCATTATATTCTGGAGCTGAGTAGTCCCATTATATTTGGAGCTGAGTAGTCCCATTATATTTTGGAGCTGAGTAGTCCTCCACATTATATTCTGGAGCTCAGTAGCCTTCTCCATTATATTCTGGAGCTGAGTAGTCCTCTATTATATTCTGGAGCTGAGTAGTCCTCCACATTATATTCTGGAGCTGAGTAGTCCTCTATTATATTCTGGAGCTGAGTAGTCCTCTCTATTATATTCTGGAGCTGAGTAGTCCCATTATATTTTGGAGCTGAGTAGTCCTCCACATTATATTCTGGAGCTCTGTAGCCTTCTCCATTATATTCTGGAGCTCAGTAGCCTTCTCCATTATATTCTGGAGCTGAGTAGTCCCATTATATTCTGGAGCTCAGTAGTCCCATTATATTCTGGAGCTCAGTAGTCCCATTATATTCTGGAGCTGAGTAGTAGTCTCTATTATATTCTGGAGCTGAGTAGTCCCATTATATTCTGGAGCTGAGTAGTCCCATTATATTCTGGAGCTCAGTAGTCCCATTATATTCTGGAGCTGAGTAGTCCTCTCTATTATATTCTGGAGCTGAGTAGTCCCATTATATTCTGGAGCTGAGTAGTTCTCCACATTATATTCTGGAGCTCAGTAGCCTTCTCCATTATATTCTGGAGCTGAGTAGCCTTCTCCATTATATTCTGAAGCTGAGTAGTCCTCTCTATTATATTCTGGAGCTGAGTAGTCCCATTATATTCTGGAGCTGAGTAGTCCTCTCCATTATATTCTGGAGCTGAGTAGTCCCATTATATTCTGGAGCTGAGTAGTCCTCTCCATTATATTCTGGAGCTGAGTAGTCCCATTATATTATGGAGCTGAGTAGTCCTCTCTATTATATTCTGGAGCTGTGTAGTCCCATTATATTCTGGAGCTGAGTAGTCCTCTCCATTATATTCTGGAGCTGAGTAGTCCAATTATATTCTGGAGCTGAGTAGTCCTCTCCATTATATTCTGGAGCTGAGTAGTCCCATTATATTCTGGAGCTGAGTAGTCCTCTCCATTATATTCTGGAGCTGAGTAGTCCCATTATATTCTGGAGCTAAGTAGTCCTCTCCATTATATTCTGGAGCTGAGTAGTCCCATTATATTCTGGAGCTGAGTAGTCCTCCACATTATATTCTGGAGCTCAATAGCCTTCTCCATTATATTCTGGAGCTGAGCAGTCCTCTCTATTATATTCTGGAGCTGAGTAGTCCCATTATATTCTGGAGCTAAGTAGTCCTCGCCATTATTTTCTGGAGCTGAGTAGTCCTCTTCATTATATTCTGGAGCTGAGTAGTCCCATTATATTCTGGAGCTGAGTAGTCCCATTATATTCTGGAGCTGAGTAGTCCTCTCTATTATATTCTGGAGCTGAGTAGTCCTCCACATTATATTCTGGAGCTCAGTAGCCTTCTCCATTATATTCTGGAGCTGAGTAGTCCTCTCTATTATATTCTGGAGCTGAGTAGTCCTCTCTATTATATTCTGGAGCTGAGTAGTCCTCCACATTATATTCTGGAGCTCAGTAGCCTTCTCCATTGTATTCTGGAGCTGAGTAGTCCTCTTCATTATATTCTGGAGCTTAGTAGCCTTCTCCATTATATTCTGGAGCTGAGTAGTCCTCTCTATTATATTCTGGAGCTGAGTAGTCCTCCACATTATATTCTGGAGCTGAGTAGTCCCATTATATTCTGGAGCTGAGTAGTCCTCGCCATTATTTTCTGGAGCTGAGTAGTCCTCTTCATTATATTCTGGAGCTGAGTAGTCCCATTATATTCTGGAGCTGAGTAGTCCCATTATATTCTGGAGCTGAGTAGTCCCATTATATTTGGAGCTGAGTAGTCCCATTATATTCTGGAGCTGAGTAGTCCTCTCTATTATATTCTGGAGCTGAGTAGTCCTCCACATTATATTCTGGAGCTTAGTAGCCTTCTCCATTATATTCTGGAGCTGAGTAGTCCTCTCTATTATATTCTGGAGCTGAGTAGTCCTCTCTATTATATTCTGGAGCTGAGTAGTCCTCCACATTATATTCTGGAGCTCAGTAGCCTTCTCCATTGTATTCTGGAGCCGAGTAGTCCCATTATATTCTGGAGCCGAGTAGTCCCATTATATTCTGGAGCTGAGTAGTCCCATTATATTCTGGAGCCGAGTAGTCCCATTATATTCTGGAGCCGAGTAGTCCCATTATATTCTGGAGCTGAGTAGTCCCATTATATTCTGGAACTGAGTAGTCCTCTCTATTATATTCTGGAGCTGAGTAGTCCTCTCTATTATATTCTGGAGCTCAGTAGTCCTCTCTATTATATTCTGGAGCTCAGTAGTCCTCTCTATTCGTCAGGGGAGCCCAATCAAAAGTTTGCTATGGGGCCCAGCCATTTCTAGTTACGCCCCTGGTGGAATAGCAGTGCTTGTTAACTTGAGGAGAGTAGAGGAGTTTGTCAGGAGAGCCCCAACCCAGGGTAGTAGTGTGCTCTGACGAAACTTGAGAGAAGAGTACTGAAAAGAATACTTGAGAGGAGAATACTTGTGCCCGTGTTTTACTAAACCAACTTTCAGCCCTGCAGTGTTGGGCTACCCGTCCTACGAGGGTAACACAAGCCCTAGACTAATTTACCCAGGCAAAGCTAAGTGTACAAATACTCTAGGCCGCAGCAGTTTGACACAGGGCTGCAAGTTTAAAAGTTGATTTTTAGAACAATAACTGCATCACCTGCAGGACAGATCTTGAATTAAAAGCAGCTATCCAAAGGTACAAGTGGTTTAGTGGGAACAGAGTCGCTTTATAAAAATATATAAAAAAAAGTTGTTTCCTTCCCCCTGCTCCCTGGCGCTGCCCTAGGCACCAGACCATGGGTGCCTAGTGGTAAATACGGCCCTGCATGTGTTTCTGACTACAAACACCGCTGGTCTGTCCCAGACAGGGAACATGGCAGATGCCTGTTCTGTGTGAATCTCAACTATGTGAATCTCAGCTGGATAACATGTGCAAAAAATTCCTTGATAGGGGCTACCCTACACGTATCATACAGAAACAAAGGGAAAAGATCACCCCTCTAAACAGACTAGATCTACTGAGACCAAAAAATACTCAACAAAGACAACCTAGACTTGCTTTTGTCTCCACTTTTGGTTCACAAAGCCAGAACATTGCCAGAATTATCCGCAGAGAATGGGGGGTATTATCTAGGGCATATCCACAGGTTCCTGAATTTTCTATCCCACCCATCATGGCCTCAGAATTTGAGGGACAGATTGGTGAGGGCAGACATGGGCCCAGACAACACGACCATATCCAGACAGACCTATATAACCAAATCCAGGACTGGCTGTTACCCATGTTTGGGTTGCAGCCATTGTAACCAGATACTCAAGGGAGAATTCTTCATACACCCCAAAACAGGGCGCAGATATCCGATCAAACATTTTGTTACGTGCAGATCAGACTTCGTTATATATGTTTTACAATGCCCCTGCAACATGTTGTATGTGGGGGAAACTACCGGTGAATGCAGGATACGACTGAATCAGCACAAATCCACTATACGCACACAGAAATGTGAACTACCAGTGCCCAAACACTTTCTCCAACATAAACACAAAATCACTGATCTCAGGTTTGCTATTCTGGACCACATACCTAAGCTGAGAAGAGGCGGTGACAGAGTCTCCCGCCTAAAAAAATGTGAACTTCAATGGATTTACAAACTAGATACCCTCGCACCAGGCGGGATGAATATAGACTTCAAAATAGGACCAGCCACTGGCTTCTAACTTTCTCTTTTCTTTCCCCCCCCCCCTTCCCCCCCCCCTTCCCCCCCCCCCCCCCCCCTTTTTTCCCCCCGCCCTCCCTTCTTCTTCTTTCCCTTTTCGGTTCCCCTTATCTCTCTTCCCCCTTCTTCTTCTCCCTCTGGCTCCTCCGAACATTCTATACTGCCTTCAATGCCTGATGGGGACCTTCTGATACATTATCCTACAACACTTTGTTCCCTTTTTTCTATTATTATTGATTTTTGCTACTCCTGATTGGGGCATCAAAAGGGTATTTTGTCCCTAACATACTTGTACATATATTTATATATTTATTTGCCTTTCTCTCATTTTTTGCAGAATGAAAATCTGTTTTCTTGATGAATTGGAGTGTAATCAAGTTACTGCATACATTGGCCTGAATCCAAACATGGATTTTTTTCGTTTGTTTCTCTTTTTTGATGCCTCTATTACTTTATCTGGTGCCATTATTTATTTTCTTCTGCACCAGTTTTTTTGTCAATGTGTATGGGTGTTTATATTAAACCTTCACTCATTCAAGTTGCTTTCATTATATATTCACCATTATGGGTCGCTAATAGAGTTCTTTTTCATGCCCCCTTCACCCCGGGAGGATGGACCCGAGGTACGGAATATAGGTTGAGGCTGGTGTCCTTGCTAAGCAGTCTGTGTGGTGCTAATATGAGGAAACAGATGTGGCCATGTTACTTGCCCAGCTTCTCTACAGATTTTGTGGATGACAGGGTTGGTACTCAGGACACTGGTGACCTCGGTGCCTTGGCTACCGTGTGACACCTAAATGCCCTGTGTTGGCCTGCTGTTATACTCTCTGAGCCCCTATGACTAATTCTGGACACAATCCAGCGCCTCTCCCTTTGGTACTGGTCCTCCTTCCTTACTTATTCTTATTTATTTATATGTACTTTATTTAGCCCTTATTTGGTTTATTCTGTTTCTTATTATTCTGCAACTTGTAACATCTTTCGCGATATACTGATCCATACACACAATGACAATGGTTGTAAGGGCTATTTTCCCTTCACTAATATGGCGTCATCAGATTCTGTGGCTGTTATGGGCGTGCCCGCGCCGCTGTCAGCTTGGGGACTGCCCGACGCATGCGCCTGTGATCACACCGATCATGTGATACACTTAGGTCACATGATTTGGAACTAGGTAATCCGGACACCATGCGCTGTGGGTGACGTCATCAGCGGGCGACGCCGGCGCTCCCGGACACGCCACCTCCATGTGGATTCCCTGCTTTGGTGTGATGTATGTATAACTTGTTCTTTATTTACTATTTGTTGCACAGCTGTTTGTATAACACCTAATCATGTCATTTATTGTTACTTCACATCATTCCTAATATGATCATTGTTGTAAATTATCAGATTAGGACCTCTTTTCACCTTGCCTGTTTATCACTTTGATTTTTGAACTTTACATGATACTAGATCACTTTTATTTTACTTTATTTATATCTCTATGAATTAATTGTTTGATGAACCACAATCATGCACACATGTATATATACTGAGCTCTTGGAGCATTTTGTATCACTGCTTGAGAAAGGCTACACATTGAGCCGAAACGTTGCATCTGGTGTGAATAAAGTGTGAACTCTTTTTTGGAAGTGCGGTCTCCATCTTCTCTTTGGATATTCTATACGAACCTGGGTCCGGTTTGGTGAGACGTGCACCCGCACATATATGTTTTTCTAGTGCTGCTGAACATTTTCTCAATTTATTGTTCTGTGTGTGTCCTACTCCTCAGAGAACCGGTGGGAAACTGACGCTACACTTCCTCTCCCCAAGTGACTACTTCCTACAGGGAGTGTAAAGGTCCCTGTGAGTGGTGAAGAGTGTGCAGAGAAAGGAGCATAGAGATAGGTAGAAAAGAAAGAAGCATCTCCACTGGTCCACAGAATCAGACAAGAAAACAGATAGCCGACTGGGGCTCATGCTACCCATCTAGGACAGGTTCTACAATACCAGGGGTCAGAAGGCGATCAGACAGTGGTCCAAATGTGAGTATGAATATCACTTAACTACCTATATATCTACACTTCAGTTCGGGCAGAGTACAAGATCTACATTGGGCAAGGGCTCCTCTGGCAACTTCTCTCCTCTTCTCTATACCTCTACAAAGCACTACAACTTCTACCAAAGTTCCTACTTTCTTTAAGCACCTATTCCTAAAAGCACTGTCTACTTCATTGTCAACCACGTTTGTCAAGATTTGCACTGTACAGCGTGTACTGTCTACCTGCAACATTATACAGTAAACTGTTCTATTTTTATAGGGATAGGTAATAACTGGGATAAAGATATATAACTACTAGGGATAGGTAACAACTGGGGTAGGTATGATTTTATGTTAAACATTTTAAATTTTTTTGTGTTTTTTCTAATTTTCCATTTTTTTTTAATCTATATTATAAAAAAAATCCTGATATCTTGCAGTTCTCATGACGCGGGTATAACAGACCCTGACTCTATCCGTACCTTCTTTCCACTCCACCCACCACCCGCCGAGCCACCTTAAAAGAAACACAGAGACCTGCTTGGAAAAAAGTGGCCACAGCAGCCAATTTATTAACACAAACAAAATAAACATACATTATATATATATATATTGTAGGGGAGTTGCTCAGGTATAGCTAGGTAGCGGTCGCAGACAGAGGAAAACAGGCAATTCACAGTTCAAATCTTAGTGTTTATTCACACTACAAAAACAAATGGAACAAAAATCCAGCATTACCTTCCTGCTGCCATCACACATAAGTGCAGTTCCAGCTTGGCCTTGAAAGCAGTAACAGAAGTTCTAAGTGTTGGTTCACACCTTACAGCAGCAGCTGCCTTGTACACAGTCCATGGGTCTGAACACAGTCCAACCAGTCGTCCTAGACAGATCACATAGGTGTACTCCAGACTTGAGCACACACCACATCTCTCTGCCCTCACTCCCAGCTCAGCTTTGTATGTTGGGAAATGCCTAAAAACCTGGAATGGCTTAATAACTCCAGCCCAGTCCTTGTATACAGCTCCCTGCATTACTCCGAGCAAGACAAGCTGAGAGGAAAATACCTCCCATCCAGCAACAAACCCATGACTGTGTCACTATATATATAAATATATATATATACATATATATATATATATATAATGTAAAACATTTTGCATACCAAAATATGTATGCGCCTACCTATACAGATATATATATATATATATATATATATATAGACCCACTATGACAATCTAAAGTAACCCAACCCTGGAGGAGTCCTTGAGGCTCCAATATTCCAAAACTATCTGCCCCAGCCCCTTCCTTTGACCCCCAGCCGCCCGCTACTGGCTCAGGAGCCCCACCTCTAAATATGACTGGCAGATGGGTAATTGACTGCCTGATACGCCACTGACACCACACTGCCAGGAGCCCAGACTTCCCCCGGATGCTCCAAGTACATCAGGGGATAAAAAACCAGTGTATCCCCCCTTTACAGTTTAAAACCAACCCCAAGGACCCCTAACCCGCCACAGGAGCATGCCTTGACCCCCTCAAGCATGTGACCCCCCCACACAAAGAGCGCGTTCAATCCTTTCTTGGATGGCTAACGCCCACAAATCGGTACCCACCGCATTGAGGTGCACTCCATCCCCGAGCCAAAAATTCCCCTCACCATCCTCCAAATCTAAATGCTGGACCACCACACCCCCGTTGCGACTCAAAAAAACCCTGACAGCTCTATTAACTTTCACTCGGGCCCTATTCAAACCCACCATGGACCGTGCCCTCCGCCAGCTCCTGCGCGGTACGATATCCGACCATACTATACGCTCTCCCAGAAAAGCCACCCACAACCGCAAGATGTCATACCGTATATCCCGTATCAGCTCCCGGAAAGGACAAACCCCCAGGTCATTCCCCCCAACATGCAAGACCAGCACGTCCGGGGCCCTATCCAAGCCAGCATATCTTTGGAATTCAGAAAAGACGCGAGTCCAAGACATACCACCAACACCCAGCCACCGAACCACTGCTTCATCTCTGGCAAAGCCCAGCTGACGTCCATCCGGCCGGATATTCGCCCGCTGTGCTTCACGCGCCACATCGGAGTGGCCCATAATCCACACCAAGAGGGGGCCATCTGAAACAGAAACAAACACATAGAAAAAACTACGAAATGTCACCTAACACAATCGCACCAAAACACGACACTAGGTGAGGCCTCACATAGGACCTGTAGCGCCCCAATTCCCACTGCCCTATGCGCCGCACAACATCAACCCCCAAACCCCAACTCTCCGCCTCAGTCGCCGCCCCAATCAGAAACGAATGCGGAGCAAACTCCGACTCATCCAAACCCAAAGCCGCTAAACACCGCCGAAAAAACCGCGGTAAACTAAAAATGAGACAAAGGGGCTCCCCCCACATGCTGCAACAACGGGCCTCTGCTGCCACCCCGCACCTCCAAATAACACTGCAGACAGCGTACCGGACATGCCGAAGATCCAGACACAGCCCTCAGAACAACCTGCCGACCCCTGCCAACCTGATCAGTCTTGGACCTCCTGATTCAGAACCCCACCCGATCAGATTCCAATACCACATCCTCCCGCAACAAACCCCCCGGCCGCTTACCCGACGAGGACACTAGCTCCCCAACACGCAGCGCACCAAAAAAGGCCCAAGAAAAAGCCAGGCTAAACAACACCTCGCTATCCGCAAAACAAACATTGGCCAAACAAGAAATCAGTGGCTCCAGAAGTGCAAACGACACCGGCCGACGCGAGTCCACCCTCGCCCTCCCCCTCCGGAAACCCCGAAGAGCCTGTACCACCAAAAAATCCTTTGTCACATCACGCAAACCCCTCAACCTGAACCAAAAAACCAAAGCCGACACAAAACGATTGACTCTAGCCACTGACCAGCCGTCAGCAGCTGCACAACCAAACCATCCCAACACCGCCATCATACGCTTCCCATCAGACTGCGCTGCCCCCCAACCCGCCAGCCAAGCCTCCCACTCTGCCCAAGCACCAGAATACGACCTCCAAGTACTTGGCGCCAAAGACAACCGGATGAGGTCCCTCGCCGTCAACCAACCAAACTCCAGAGATGCTGAGGGCAGGCGATCCCCTCCGCGGCGGCCTCCGGAACCAAGGACTGGAAACGCTCCCACTGCTGGAGAGAGAGAATCAGCCACAGTGTTAGAAACTCCAGGCTCATGCACTGCCACCACCCATGCATTCAAAGACAGGCAACACAGAACCAACTGGTGCAGAAGAGATACCACAGGCGTGGAAGAGGCCGAGCCCGAGTTAATCGCCATAACCACTGCAAGGTTATCGCAGTGAAAACGAACCTTCTAATCCCGGAACCTAGCCCCCCATATCGTGACTGCCACAACAATAGGAAACAACTCAAGGAGGGCCAAGTTGCACACCAAACCAGACTCAACCCACGACCGTTGCGACTCAAAAAAACCCTGACAGCTCTATTAACTTTCACTCGGGCCCTATTCAAACCCACCATGGACCGTGCCCTCCGCCAGCTCCTGCGCGGTACGATATCCGACCATACTATACGCTCTCCCAGAAAAGCCACCCACAACCGCAAGATGTCATACCGTATATCCCGTATCAGCTCCCGGAAAGGACAAACCCCCAGGTCATTCCCCCCAACATGCAAGACCAGCACGTCCGGGGCCCTATCCAAGCCAGCATATCTTTGGAATTCAGAAAAGACGCGAGTCCAAGACATACCACCAACACCCAGCCACCGAACCACTGCTTCATCTCTGGCAAAGCCCAGCTGACGTCCATCCGGCCGGATATTCGCCCGCTGTGCTTCACGCGCCACATAGGAGTGGCCCATAATCCACACCAAGAGGGGGCCATCTGAAACAGAAACAAACACATAGAAAAAACTACGAAATGTCACCTAACACAATAGCACCAAAAAACGACACTAGGTGAGGCCTCACATAGGACCTGTAGCGCCCCAATTCCCACTGCCCTATGCGCCGCACAACATCAACCCCCAAACCCCAACTCTCCGCCTCAGTCGCCGCCCCAATCAGAAACGAATGCGGAGCAAACTCCGACTCATCCAAACCCAAAGCCGCTAAACACCGCCGAAAAACCGCGGTAAACTAAAAATGAGACAAAGGGGCTCCCCCCACATGCTGCAACAACGGGCCTCTGCTGCCACCCCGCACCTCCAAATAACACTGCAGACAGCGTACCGGACATGCCGAAGATCCAGACACAGCCCTCAGAACAACCTGCCGACCCCTGCCAACCTGATCAGTCTTGGACCTCCTGATTCAGAACCCCACCCGATCAGATTCCAATACCACATCCTCCCGCAACAAACCCCCCGGCCGCTTACCCGACGAGGACACTAGCTCCCCAACACGCAGCGCACCAAAAAAGGCCCAAGAAAAAGCCAGGCTAAACAACACCTCGCTATCCGCAAAACAAACATTGGCCAAACAAGAAATCAGTGGCTCCAGAAGTGCAAACGACACCGGCCGACGCGAGTCCACCCTCGCCCTCCCCCTCCGGAAACCCCGAAGAGCCTGTACCACCAAAAAATCCTTTGTCACATCACGCAAACCCCTCAACCTGAACCAAAAAACCAAAGCCGACACAAAACGATTGACTCTAGCCACTGACCAGCCGTCAGCAGCTGCACAACCAAACCATCCCAACACCGCCATCATACGCTTCCCATCAGACTGCGCTGCCCCCCAACCCGCCAGCCAAGCCTCCCACTCTGCCCAAGCACCAGAATACGACCTCCAAGTACTTGGCGCCAAAGACAACCGGATGAGGTCCCTCGCCGTCAACCAACCAAACTCCAGAGATGCTGAGGGCAGGCGATCCCCTCCGCGGCGGCCTCCGGAACCAAGGACTGGAAACGCTCCCACTGCTGGAGAGAGAGAATCAGCCACAGTGTTAGAAACTCCAGGCTCATGCACTGCCACCACCCATGCATTCAAAGACAGGCAACACAGAACCAACTGGTGCAGAAGAGATACCACAGGCGTGGAAGAGGCCGAGCCCGAGTTAATCGCCATAACCACTGCAAGGTTATCGCAGTGAAAACGAACCTTCTAATCCCGGAACCTAGCCCCCCATATCGTGACTGCCACAACAATAGGAAACAACTCAAGGAGGGCCAAGTTGCACACCAAACCAGACTCAACCCACGACCGCGGCCACGGCCCAGTGCACCATTCCGCTTGACAATATGCCCCGAAACCCACACTGCCCGCCGTATCCGTGTACAACTCCCAGTCAAAACTGTCCACCACCGGGGCAATGATCTGCTGTTGTAAGTGTCCAGAAACCCCGTCCAAATGGCCAGATCCGCACAGAGCTTGCTAGTCAAACGCACGAAATGATGAGGTGCCCGCACTCCTGCTGTCGCCTTAGCCAAACGCCGGCAAAAAACCCGACCCCATAGGCATAATCCTGCAGGCAAAATTTTATTTGCCCAGCAAGGACTGCAGCTCCCTCAGAGGAATCTTACGCAAAGCCTAAGCTCGCCGCACCTCAAGCTTCTCCACAGGCAACCTGCACTCCATCCTACCGGAATCAATAGTGATCCCCAGGAAGTTAAGCACAGTCGCCGGACCCTCTGTTTTTTCCTGGGCCAGCGGGACCCCGAACTTGCCCGTCACCCATTCCATCGCCTGCAATAACGAACGACACACCAGGGAACACGCGGGGCCGATAAACATGAAGTAATCCAAATAATGGATGACCGACTCCACGTTCGCCACATTGCGTACAACCCACTCTAAAAAACTAACTAAATGCCTCAAAATAAGCGCATAACAAGGAACAACCCATGGGGAGGCACCAGTCGACATAAAAACCCCCCTCCCAAAAACAACCGAGCAACCGCATGCTATTGGGGTGTACCGCAAGCAATTGAAACGCCGCCTCAATATCCGTCTTCGCCATGAGTGCTCCAGGCCCATATCGCCGAACCCACGCCACAGCCGCGTCAAACGACGTATAAACCACCAAGCAAAGCTTAGGATCAATACCATCGTTGACCGACTGACCATGCGGGTGCGATTAATGATGAATGAGTCGAAACTTATTGGGAACTACCCCTAATGACGAGACTACCAGATCTGGAAGGGGGGGGGCACTGCAAATGGGCCAGCCATCCTACCCAAGGCCACCTCCTTTTCCAAATTTTCCCGGACCACCATAGGATGCTAATAGGCCGACTGCAGATTTCGCAATGAAAATGGCACCTCATATGGATAACAAACCCGTATACAAAACCGTCTGACAACGCCGCCTTAGACCTATCCGGAAACCTGTCGAGGAACGGCCACATCGCGGCCACCCTCACCGGAGTCTCCCCCTTGACCAGAATCACCGGGACCTCGGCCCTTCCCTCTCAAAGCACCGGGCAGACCCATGGGACATGACCTCACAGGTGCCTCCGTACTTGCACTGGCCCTCGTTAAAGAGCCAGCACAGGCCCGACTCCCCCCCCCCCCCCCCCCCCCAGGCTGAGGGGCCTGGCCCCCCGCTCCAGACTGGCCGGCCGAAACAGGCTGACCAAACCGCGCCGTCCCCATCACCCGCAACCACAGGCCAGTGCCCTTCTGGTCCCAACGGATACTAGGACGAACCGCCTTCCGCTGCCGGAATTGCTCATCGTACCAGAGCCAAAACTGGCCCCCATACACACGATAAGCCTCTCCAATTGAGTCTAGATAACAAAACAACGCAGAGCAATTCTGCGGCGCCTTGTCACCGATCACACTCGCCAGGATGGAGAAAGCCTGTAGCCAGTTCGTGAAAGTTTGAGGAATGAGCCGCCACCGGCGCTTCTCCTCCTCCTCTTTCTTGTTCAGTGTTTCACTTACGTAGCGTAGGGATCGTCTTCGTGGTTGTCCGCGACCGCCTAGGGTCGATTGAGGCAAGCAGGCAGGGTCAGTGGGTGGATTCAGTTTAGGGCCCACTGTCTCTTGTCCTGTCCGTATTTGCTAGTCCTGACAGAATAGCCAGCCATATACTGCCACTTGCCCAATGGGCAATTGGACCGCCATGGCTAATATCGTGGACCAAATGCAGTGACTCAACACCATGGTTCAGGTATAAGAGTCCAGGATCAGGAGACGACACCCCGACAACTCACTGTGACCTCCCCAGTACCTCCTGAACCACCCGTTCATCTCCCAGATAAATTCTCGGGGGACAGGAGGAGGTTTCCGTGCTTTCAGGGAGGGGTGCAAATTGTTCTTTAGGTTGCGTCCCCGCTCCTCAGGAGACGAGACTCAGAAGGTGGGCATTATAATGTCCCTTCTCCAAGGGCCGCTACAAGAATGGGCTTTTTCCTTACCTCCCACAGCACCAGAGTTGTCTACCGTAGATCCTACATCCGGGAGAACTTACAGAAGGGTTTCATCCGTAAATCCACGTCTCCCGCTGGCGCTGGATTTTTCTTTGTTCAGAAGAAGGACGGTTCCCTCCGCCCATGCATAGACTACCGGGGCTTGAATAAGGTGACTGTTAAGAACCGCTATCCTCTTCCGCTAATTCCCGAACTATTCGACCGTCTTCGTGGAGCTAGGATCTTCTCCAAGCTGGATCTCAGGGGAGCGTATAACTTGATCCGTATTCGTGAAGGAGACGAATGGAAGACCGCTTTCAACACCAGAGATGGGCACTACGAATATCTGGTCATGCCATTCGGCCTATGCAATGCCCCAGCGGTCTTCCAGGAATTCGTGAACGATATCTTCCGAGACCTCCTCTATGTCTGCGTCATTGTCTATCTGGACGACATTTTGGTCTTCTCCCCTGACCAGCAGACTCATGTGGCACAAGTGCGTCAGGTCCTACGAAGACTACGGGCCAATCATCTATACGCCAAGCTAGAGAAGTGCGTTTTCCATCAGCGCAGTCTTCCGTTTCTTGGCTATATCGTCTCTTCTTCTCTCGGTTCAACTTTACCATCCATTTCCGTCCAGCCGAGAAGAATATAAAGGCCGATGCATTATCCCGAGCATCCAATGTCATGGGGCAAGAGGAATCTCCTCGTCACATAATACCTCCCGACCGCCTAGTACCAGTTGCCACTTCTGCTCTGCAGAGACTGCCTCCCGGTAAGACTTATGTGCGCCCCGCACTCCGAAAACGCATCTTGAAGTGGGGGCATTCCTCTTTTGGGCATCCAGGAGCTCAAAAGACCGGGCAATTGATCTCCCGTCACTACTGGTGGCCCAATCTCCTCCAGGATGTCAAGGACTTTGTGGCTTCCTGTGCAGTCTGTGCCAGGAATAAGTCTCCCCGTCAAAGACCTGCCGGCCTACTTTTGCCCTTGCCAGTCCCGGACCATCCCTGGCACCACATTGGGATGGATTTCATCACAGACCTACCTCCATCTGCGGGCAATACAGTTATTTGGGTGGTGACGGACCGCTTCTCTAAAATGGCTCACTTCGTGGCCCTTCCTGGTCTACCCTCTGCTCCTCGTCTGGCTCAGTTGTTCTTCCGACACATCTTCCGCCTGCATGGACTTCCTCTTCACATTGTGTCCGACCGAGGCTCTCAATTTGTCTCAAAGTTTTGGCGTGCCCTCTGCTCGCAACTCCAAGTGAAGCTGGACTTCTCATCGGCCTATCATCCTCAGACCAACGGGCAAGTGGAGAGAGTCAATCAGATTCTGGGTAACTACCTACGTCATTTTGTTTCCAGCCGCCAAGACAACTGGTCCGATCTACTTCCATGGGCGGAGTTCTCATATAACCATCTGGACTCGACTTCCACAGGCAAGTCTCCTTTCTATGTGGTCTACGGGCATCACCCTCGTCCTCCTCTGCCTCTCTCTCCATCCTCTGAGGTCCCAGCCGTGGAGGAGTTGTTATCTGACCTGCAGTCGATCTGGGAACAAACTGTCCTTACTCAAAGCCTCTGAACGCATGAAGGACCAGGCTGATAAGAAGAGGAGACCTGCCACGAATTTTCTCCCAGGTGACAAAGTCTGGCTCTCGGCCAAATATGTTCGACTCAAGATTCCCAGCTACAAGTTGGGTCCTCGATTCCTTGGTCCTTTCTCGGTGCTAAAACGCATCAACCCTGTCACCTACAAACTCCGCCTACCCCCTACTATGCGGATTCCGAACGCCTTCCATGTCTCCCTCTTGAAGCCAGTGGTCCTCAACCGATTCTCCAGTAAAGCTTCTTCCTCCACTCCACAAGCTGTTTCTGACGACGTATACATTGTTGAAGACATCTTAGCGATGAAAACTGTCAGAGGAAGACGTTTCTTCCTAGTGGACTGGAGAGGTTTTGGTCCTGAGGAGAGATCCTGGGAACCCGAATCTAATATCCTGGATCGGGATCTCATCAAGGAATTCCTGCAGACCAGAAAGAGGGGGAGGCCAAAGGGTGGGGGGTACTGTTAGGGTCACGGCAGCGTCCCGTGCTCCGGACCGCCGCCGCACCCTCTCTCCTACATCTGCAGCAGCCGGTGTCCGTAGACAGGGACCCGGCGCTGCTGTTGCTTCGGCCCCGGGGGGCGCCTCACCTCACCACGCTCCTGTCCGTCGCTGTGCCGGCCGGCGCGCGCGTTCCCGCCTTCTAGGGCGCGCGCGCGCCGGCTGTCTCAGATTTAAAGGGGCAGTGCGCTCCTAATTGGTCTGTTTGTCAATCACTCCCCTATAAGTTCCAGCCCTGCCCCCTTCCAGGTGTTGGAGCCTCTACATGCTTCCCATAGCGTTTGGCCCAGCTCCCTGTTGTTCCTGATTCCTATCCGCTACCTGGTCCCTAGTCCTTGTTCCTGGTTCCTGCTCCCCTGTCACACCATTGCTCCTGTGTTCAGCCTGACTCCTGCGGTTACGCCTACAGGCCTCTGCCAGCACCATCTCCTGCCTACTGCTCCTGCCACGCCTCGCCCGCCGTCACTAGCAACCAAGCCAGGGGTAGCGACCTGGGGGTCGCCTGCCGCAGCAAGTCCATCCCGCCTTGCGGCGGGCTCTGGTGAAAACCAGCGGCCCCTTAGACTCCGCTCCCTGGTGAGGTTAGTGCCATCGCTGGTGACGGTCCAGTGGATCCACTACTCCAGGCATTACACAGTGAAAAAAAATTCCAATGAAGTACTCAATCAAGAGTTTCCACTGATGCCCCCAAAAATTTAAATATGCAAAACAGGAGTCCGTGGAGCCTCAGTTGTGAGTCTCAAAACACGGGATAGCCAGATATCTCTAGCCTGTAGCTACGGGGTGCCTTCATGATAGGGAGAGCACCACACCACCCTGATAAATAGCCCCTTAAGTCCCACTCGGTTGCGAGTATTGGAACATAAGTAGGGAAACACCAGGTTGGCCCCTGGGGAATTATTGGCCATTAAGATGGCATTTGACGAGTGGAGGCACTTCTTGGAAGGTGCCAAACATAAGATTGTCGTGCTTACTGATCATAAAAATTTGGTATATTTAGACAGTGCTAAACATCTCACCCCACGTCAAGCCAGGTGGGCTCTATTCTTTTCCAGGTTTAACTTTGAGATCACATACCGGCCTGGTTCCAGAAATGTCAAGGCTGACACCCTGTCCCGTAGTTTTGGCATTGAAAACCATCCCAGGAACCAGTCCAATACAATTTTGAGCCCTGGTGTGGTGGTGTCCATCCTACAACAGGACCTTGTATCCCTGATTGCTGAGTCTCAGTCCCTGGCACCCCGTAATACCCCGAGCTCTTGTTTGTTTGTACCTCCGAATCTTCGTCTCCGGGTCTTGGAGGAGATTCATAGTTCTGTGTTGGCTGGACACCCAGGGGTGGCGGGAACCAATTTCTTGCTCTTGCGACACTACTGGTGGCCCTCATGGGCCCGTGACGTGAAAGCTTTTGTTGATGCATGTGAAACTTGTGCTAGGTCCAAGGTCCCTCGAAGGCCACCGGAGGGGTTATTACACCCTCTACGGTCCCTACGAGACCATGGACCCATATCTCGATGGACTTTATTACTGATCTGCCTTTGTCCAGAGGGAAGACTGTTATTTGGGTAGTTGTGGACAGATTTTCCAAGATGTGTCATCTTATTCCATTATCCAAACTGCCAAATGCTCGTACTTTAGCTACATTATTTATTAATCATGTCTTGCGTTTACATGGTTTTCCGGAAATTGTTGTTTCTGACAGGGGTGTCCAGTTTGTGGCAAAGTTTTGGAGAGAGTTTTGTGAAAAATTAGGCATCTCGTTATCCTTCTCATCAGCCTTCTATCTGCAGACCAATGGACAAACCGAGAGAACTAACCAGTCTCTGGAACAGTTTCTTAGGTGTTTCGTGGCTGATGCTCAGGACAAATGGAGGGACTTTATTTCTCTAGCGGAATTTGCCTTAAACAATCATGAACAGCGCTCACTTGGTATGTCGCCATTCTTTTGTAATTTTGGTTTTAATCCTAGGTATTCCTCTACTCATGCCGCTGAGTCAGTTAACCCTTCAGCTGAAGCCATATTTTCTAAACTTTGCGCAGTTTGGGCCCAAGCTCATCAGAGTTGGTTAAAGCCCAAGAGCAATACAAAAAGCATGCCAATAAAAGACGCGTACCTGGCCATCAATACGTAGTAGGAGAAAAAGTCTGGTTGTCCACGAGAAATTTGAGGTTAAGGGTTCAATCTGGTAAACTGGCACCCAAGTATGTCGGTCCATACACCATTATGGAGGTAATTAATCCTGTTACCTTTAGATTAAAACTTCCCGCAGCATTTCGCAAACATAATGTGTTCCATAAAGCACTCTGAAAAAGTATGTTCCTCCGGTTGCGCCATCTTCTCCTCCTGCTCCCCTGGTCATTCAGGGGGAGTTGGAGTATGAGATAGAAAGAATTCTGAATTCTCGCTGGGTACAAGGGTCTCTGCAGTACTTAATGCATTGGAAAGGGTTTGGTCCAGAGGAGCGTACGTGGGTTCCCAGCAGGGATATGCATGCCCCACGTCTGGTTAGACAATTTCGTTTGTACAATCCGTCTAAGCCTGGTCCCTTAAGCAAGGGTCCGGAGGCCCCTCCTGAAGGGGAGGGGGGGGGGGGTAATGTCAGCAACTTACCTGACCACGCTCCAGCGTCGTCTGTCCCGGCTGGAGCGCAGCGCCGCCCTCCTCGGCAGGGCCGGGTGACGTCACGGAGACCCGACGGCGTCCCTAGTAACCAAGGGAGCCGCGGGTCTCGCGTCTGTAAGCGTCGCCCGGCCGAGAAGCTGAGTGACGGATCTCTTTGCCATTCAGCCTGCAGTGCACCAGCTGCAATGTGGCTGGATTCAGGAGGTCGGACCAATCAGTCTTTGGTCCGGGCTCCTGATCCAGTATAAAGTGAAGTCAGTGCCAGTTGCATATCGCTGGCTATTAGGTTAACCCCTGGTCCCAGCTCCCCCCTGTGTCTACTCCTGCGAACCCCGTCCTAATTCCTTTCTGCCCGACATACTGTTATTCTGACCTCCACCTGACCTGTGACTATTCTTTGTAGTGCCGATTCTGTACTGCGTTGCTCGTGTGGTTTGACCCGGCTTGTTTACTCCTCTCTATTGTGTCGTGTTTGTCCGTTTTGTTCAGTGTTTCACTTACGTAGCCTAGGGATCGTCTTCGTGGTTGTCCGCGACCGCCTAGGGTCGATTGAGGCAAGCAGGCAGGGTCAGTGGGTGGATTCAGTTTAGGGCCCACTGTCTCTTGTCCTGTCCGTATTTGCTAGTCCTGACATCCCCTTTCCCTACTATCTTTGTCAGTCTTTTTCTCTGCCGCTGCCTCCCTCCCCTCTTTCTTCTCCTTTAACCCTTTAAAGACCGGGCTAATTTTCGTTTCTGCGTCTTCGTTTTTTCCTCCTTGTGTATATAAGGCCATAGCAATTGCATTTTTACACCTACAGACCCACATGAGCCCTTATTTTTTGCGTCACTAATTGTACTTTGCAATGACAGGCTAAATTTTTGCATAAAGTACACTGCAAAACCAGAAAAAAATTATATGTGTGGTGAAATTGAAGAAAAAACGCATTTCTTTTTCTTTGGGGAGGCTTTGTTTTTACGCTGTGTGTCCTATGGAAAAACTGACATGTTATATATGTTCCTCAAGTCGGTACGATATGCAGCTTGTATAACTTATATTAATTGATGGCTCCTAAAATAAGAAAACCTTTTACAGAAAATAAATGTTCCTTAAAATCGCTCTATTCCCCGGCTTATAGCGGTTTTATCCTTTGGTCTATGGAGCTGTGTGAGGTGTCATTTTTTTGCGCCATGAAGTGTTCTTTCTATCGGTACCTTGAGTGCGCATATGTGACTTTTTTATCGCTTTTTATTACAATTTTTCAGGATTTGATGGAAAAATGAGCAATTTTGAACTTTGGAATTTTTTTGCGCTGATGCCGTTTACCGTGCAAGATCAGGAATTAAATAAATAAATATTTTGGGCGATTACGCACGCGGCGATAGCAAACATGTTTATTTATAAAATGGGAAAAGGGGGTGATTCACACTTTTATTAGGGGAGGGGGTTATTTATTAATAAAGACACTTGTATTCTTTTCTCACATACAGTAATTAGAAGTCCCCTGGGGGACCCCTATATACACAGCACTGATCTCCCATTGAGATCAAAGCTGTGTATATAATCCATCAGATCGGTGCTCTACTATAATGGTCTGCTGCAGACCATCTGAATGGATTGCCGAGTCGGGATCAGTGTCATTCTGAGGCTGAGCCCTGGCCGGCTCATTAGAACGAATTTCCCCTCCACGATCGCATTGCCGGGGGGGGGGGGGGGGGGGGGGAATTCATCACTAGACACCAGGGACAGGGGCCACATACACTATTTAAATGCAGCTGTCAGCTTTGACAGCTGCATTTAAATAGTTAATTAGCCGGCCGCGGCGATCGGCCGCGGCAGCTGAGACCTGCGGTCCCTGGCTGCACTTAGCAACTGGGGACCTGGGGTTGCAGAGAGGGCTCACGCCGGGAGCTGGGTTTGTTTTTATACTACATCACCTAGGTGCCCTGGGTACACCCAATATTCTGCCGCTGTTTGTTTGATCATTTTTGGCCCAACTAGCTCTTTGGTTAATACATTCTCTTAACCTCTTAAGGACATATGACGTACCGGTACGTCATATGTCCGCACTTGCACTTCAAAGTGGGGCCGCGCGGCGGCCCCGCTTTGAAGTGCCGCGATCCCGGGTGCCGCGTGTAGCCCGGGACCGCCGCTATTAGCGGGCACGGTCTGATCGCCGTGCCCGCTAATTAGCTAATCGGAGGCAGCTGTCAAAGTTGACAGCTGCCTCCGATTACCGGAGGCAACGTTTCCCTGGGGTCTAGTGGGGGAGATCGCTCCTCTGGGACCTTGTCCCGGAGGAGCGATCTCAGTTACTGATGCCGGCCGGGGACGCGTCCAAGATGGCGCCGTCCTCGGCTCGGCACTCGTTCGTTTTCGGCTGCAGCAGCCGAAAGCAAACCAGTGCCGATCTCATGGATCTCTGCAGCATATCTATGCTGCAGAGATCTCAATGAGAGATCCAAGTGTATATACTAGAAGTCCCCCAGGGGGAATAACCCCAACCCCAGGGGGGGGAATAACCCCAACCCCAGGGGAAATAACACTAACCCCAGGGAGGGAATAACCCTAACCCCAGGGGGGGAATAACCCCAACCCCAGGGAGGAATAACCCTAACCCCAGGGAGGAATAACCCTAACCCCAGGGGGGGAATAACCCTAACCCCAGGGGGGGAATAACCCTAACCCCAGGGGGGGAATAACCCTAATCCCAGGGGGGCTTCTAGTATATGTGTAAAAAAAAAAAATAAAGTGTTGTTAATAGTAAAAAGCCCCCTCCCCTAATAAAAGTCTGAATCACCCCCCTTTTCCCAGGTTTTAAATAAAAGTAAACAAATAAATAAATAAACATGTTTGGTATCGCCGCGTGCGTAATCGCCCGAACTATTAATTAATCACATTCCTGATCTCGCACGGTAAACGGCGTCAGCGCAAAAAAATCCCAAAGTGCAAAATTGCGCATTTTTGGTCGCATCAAATCCAGAAAAAATGTAATAAAAAGCGATCAAAAAGACGTATATGGGCAATCAAGGTACCGATAGAAAGATCACATCATGGCGCAAAAAATGACACCTCGCACAGCCCCATAGACCAAAGGATAAAAGCGCTATAAGCCTGGGAATGGAGCGATTTTAAGGAACGTATATTGGTTAACAACGGTTTGAATTTTTTACCAGCCATCAGATACAATATAAGTTATACGTTATACATGTTATATATCGTTTTAATCGTAACAACTTGAGGAACATGCATAACAAGTCAGTTTTACCCCAGGGCGAATGGCGTAAAAACACATTTCCCCCAAATAAAAGAAATGCGTTTTTTTTTTCAATTTCACCACACTTTGAATTTTTTTCTGGTTTCGCAGTGTAATTTATGCAAAAATTCAGCCTGTCATTGCAAAGTACAATTAGTGATGCAAAAAATAAGGGGTCATGTGGGTTTCTAGGTGGAAAAATGCAAGTGCTATGACCTTTTAAACACAAGGAGGAAAAACCGAAAACGTAAAAACGAAAATGGGCCATGTCCTTAAAGGGTTAATGACCAGCTGCCTGGGTTTATTCCTCTTACAAAGCCCTCCTCCTGACAACTGCTTATTGTCTCATTGGAAAATGTTTTCTCTCACGCTGTTGTTCTGCCACTCTTACTCTTTCCGATTCCCATGGGCAGCCTGTTTGCTGTTACTGCCTATGACTATGCCAATTTCTCTTTCTTACCTTGTTTTGTATTTTCATTTTATATTGAAAAACCTCAATAAAAAGACAATTAAAAAAAAAAGAAAAGGAAGCCGTTGGGGCAAGGAGCCCTGATACAAGGAGCTGGACAGGCATAACCCAAAATATTACCTCACCTGAATTCCAACCCAACTTTAGAGCTTATTGGAGACCCAGGAGGATGGCGGAAGAGGAAGGAGGAAGCACATAGAAAGAGATTTCCTCCTTATGCAGAGCACCCACTTGTGCAATACTGTATGGACTCGCTTAGGGGTTTCACATAACATACAAGATGCTGAGAGATTATGTGAGTTGGACATCCAGAAATCACCCACCTTTGCACCAAGACCAGTGGTCTTATGTCTGGAAGAAAGTGAGATCTGGAATAGCAAGGACAGTCATAGAGAGGAAGCATTCAAACCTATGGAGGCCACTCTAACATTGCCCAGGTGCGACCATTATCTGACCGATGAGGACATTTTAAGTGGAAATGATCAGAACTGGCATAGTAAAGGTAAAGTTTTGTTTCCAGCAAGAGTTTTCTCCTCTTGTTTCAGACAAACCCTGCCCACTTGCATAGGTTCCTCATTTGGGGGCTAAGGCAGGGGAGACGGAGGTCTATGAAATGCAGGGGCCAAGCCAAAGGTGTGATGAGCCCGAAGCAACTCGCATTCTTTCAGGACCTCCTCTTCTCTTTTAGAGAAGCAGATGTTGATCTGGATAGCCAGATGGATTATGTCATTCAACGTTCAGGAAAGCACATCCTTCATGCGCTTGAAAAGACCCTTCTTGAAAGTGGCAACAAGAGCAGCATTGTTCCAGTCTAGCTCCACAGCCAGGGTACAGAGCTGTAGTGTGTACTCCCCAACAGAAGAATTCCCTTGCCGCAAGTTCAGGAGGGCAGTCTCAGCAGAAAAAGCACGTGCTGGTTGGTGCAAAGACTGGATCATCCCGATCCCACACGGGTGTGACCCATGCCAGGGCCTTTCCACAAAGAAGTCTGATTACGGATGCCATCTTGGAGCATTCTGTGGTGAATTGGTTTGCCATGAGTTCTCTCTGTATTTTGCACTGGGTCCCAAAGCTCTTGCACAACTTGGGATCCCCATGAAATTTGGACTGTAGCTGCAAACGTAGACTGGGTCCCAGGGCAGATGCTGCAGGCAGTGGTGGAGATGGGGGTGCAGGCAGAGACTGTTGAACTGTAAGTAGTTGCTGCATCATAGCGCAGATTTTCTGCATTTGTTGAGACTGTTGGGCGATCTTTTGGCTTTGCTAACTTGTGGTCGTCAGGCACCTTGCTGGGATCCATGGCCAGATCTTACTGTAATTGCTGGAGTATAGTGGATCCGCTGTACCTGCGCAAGTGATTACGAAAGCCGCCCCAAGGAGCGGACTCTAAGGGGCTGCTGGTTTTCACCAAAGCCCACCGCAAGGGAGGATGTTCTTGCTGTGGGAGGTGACCCCCAGGTTGCTACCCCTGGCACAACTTGCCTGCCGCATGTGCAGAACCTGGTGGTGCAGAGGTGACACGGCAAAGCTGCTGCATAAAGTGTCCGTTGTGTGTGCGCATTTTACCTCTTTTCACCCTGCTGCTTCTCACCTTTCTGCGCTGCCCCCCCCCCACCGCAGTATCTCAGTATCAGCAGGACATAGTAGAGCCTTTCCCTGATCATCACATATTATCTCTGGTATTCCAAGATTTATTATAGGAAGTTATGTCCACTTTTTGTGGAGTTCTTAATGACTCTAATATTAGGGATTTTCTTTTTCTGGATTAGAGAAAAACGGATTAAATTACCTGGAATTCGACCTTGTTATGCCATCAAAGTCATTGTATGAAACTGGTATGAGTGACATGTATTCCTCACACAACACTGGATAGATATGTCTGTCTGTTACATGGAAGTGACAGATTCACATGCCACAATTCACTGATACCCTGGTGTATCCTATGTGGTCCTATCCTAACAGTACACTACATATTTCCTATCATCCGTTTTCTATCCTGCATGAAAGAATGGAATGAAGCCAAGTATGTTAGTTAGTAGCAACTAATGAGGTGTATACAGCTTTGTGCCATTGTGAGACACAGAGATAAAGTAACCGCTACCGGAACACAGGGAGCTGGAATGTTATTGAGGATCGGCCCACGCTATCTATTCTTTGCTACACACAGTGCTAATCTGACACAAGGTTAGGGGATATACACTGAGGTTTATTGTATTCTGGGAGTTTGTAAGAATGTAACATATTGGGGGACATTTACTACCAGCTGCACTGAAGAGCCGCTCTGACAACGCTAGCGGCAGGGCAGCCCAGCACCTCCAAGTCAAACTCAAGATCCAAGCGGCGTTGGGGAGAAGCTCACTGCTAATTGCCCTGTGAAAGATGGGTGGCATATACTATATACCTGCAGTTACCCACAGGTTGTATACGAAAACCTCCAGAAATTAGTGTGACCTGTATATTTTCTTATTTCTTCATTTATGAATGCAGTCGCATCCAAGCTAGAGATGAGTGGACCGTCGGACTTTTGGTCTGACGGCATTGGCGCTCTCTCATCATGCCTTTGATCCCGGCCGCATATCAAATGTTATATATATGAAGCTAGTGGGCACCACTAATAAACATGGAGTGCTAAACCAATGCATATAAGTAGTACATCATCCTCTCAAAAGAAAAAAAGCATATGCACAAAAAATGGTAGCACATCACAAAAATCTTTATTATAACACTGACATAGATACAAAGTACCACATAAATAAGTGAATGTACAGTGAATGTACAGGAGGAGTAAAATGAAGGAGACAACACCCCAAATACTGCTCTACATTAGACACACTAACATGTCCCCATAAGTCCTGCTGGCGATCCAGACGGGACTAATCTACCACTCTGACCATGGACCGTATGTACAATAACAGAAATCCAACATCTCTACCTAGACAGAGACCCGGGAAAACAAAATATAACCACAAATAATGGAGAATAGAAAAAAAATAGGAAATTGGTAAAGATCACGATATACAGTGCAACAGAATGAGAGTCAGATGGGATAAGGAATCACCCCAGGCGTTCCGCCGTCTAGCGGCTTCCTCAGGGATGTGGGCAGTAGAGTGAGGGGCATAGTATATATACCTATACAACATGTGAAAGCAATTACAGATTAGATGAAAAAAATATATCATACCGTGTGCAGGAGAATCAAACATCTCAAACATGTCCGGCGCCATCTTGGAAGAGCTGCACATGTGCAGTAGCATCAAGAAGCTGCCACAAGAGGCAGAAGTGTATGGGCTTCAAGAATATGGCAGCCGCATATATGACTACAAAAGCGACTGAGAAGCCGGCGCCATTTTAGAGTAGTCACGCATGTGCAGCAGCATTGGAAGACATTGTCACTAGAGGTAAAAGTAACCAGACATGAATATGGTAGTCACTATACATGTATAGAGAAGTCGGCGCCATCTTGGAGCAGTCACCCATGTTTGGTAGCATTGAAGGACACCGTCACTAGAGGTAAAAGTAACCAGACTACAAGAATATGGCAATCACTACACATGTATAGAGAAGTCGGCGCCATTTTGGAGCAGTCACGCATATGCATTAACTTTGGAAGACATTGTCACTGAAGGTAAAAGTAACCAGACTACAAGAGTATGGCAATTACCATAGATGTATATAGAGAGGAATCTCACCCAGACAGCAGTACAATGACTGCCGGTCTCAATCAGTGTGACATATATATAGGGACCTGAATCGTAATCGAGCTGTAAACTGATAACTGTCCATATGTGTGTGAAGCAAACCTCTCCATACAGACCAAGATACGTGATGGCCATCAATGGCGCTAGAGGTGATATACTTATATAGGCCAACATGAAATGGCCATCAGTATCATTCACATAGTGCGGATAATACAAATAGTATATTCAAAGAGTGAATAGGTAGACAGTTACTGACTGGCGTCGGCAGTATGTATATAAATGATCTAACGCATGCGCAATAGCAATGATGAATATCTGTATATAAAGTATCATCGGCGATAATAATAATAAACAATCTGGTTCATGCGCAGCGCCGTAATAGTAAAGTATATCTAAATAAGAAGCAAATAAGATTGTGATGCCATTCATATTCAATAGAAACATATATAGGGCGGAGACAAGATTACGGATCATCCCCCGTCCAGAAGGATTAGCTACGTCATATTGTTATGTTGCTATAGTACCGATCATAATTCAATGTATAGTCCCTTGGCATAATGAGATACGGAGGATTACTGATTCGCTATATCACACACACAACATAATTAAATGCGAAGAATTACGAAGAACGTTTTAGTGTTTTTAATGTAGAGCGGGATTTGGGGTGTTGTCTCCCTCATTTTACTCCTCCTGTACATGCACTTATTTATGTGGTACTTTGTATCTATGTCAGTGTTATAATAAAGATTTTTGTGATGTGCTACCATTTTTGTGCATATGCTTTTTTTCTTTTGAGAGGAGGCCGCATATCAAAGACATGATGACAGAACGAAGGTCCGAACAGTTCGCTCACCTCTAATCCAAGCTCACTGCTAATTGCCCTGTGAAAGATGGTGGTATATTCCATATAATAGTAATAATAATATAATAGTACTGAGCCCTTCTTAGGGGTCTGTATGCCCTCTTTCTGCCAGCAGCCGGTCACCACAGTGTGCTGCTGAAATCGGGGTAGCAGCACTACAACTCCCAGCCAGCGGTCTGTAGTAATAGTAATAATAAAAGCTGTTAAGCCCTGAAAAGTTCTGTGTGTTTGTATTGCTGGTATATACCCTGCCTACTGGAAGGCTATATCCTACACTGACACTCTCCCTGACCAGCAGCAGCTCTCTCCCTGATCTCTCACAGCATGCGTCTGAAGCCAGCACTGCCCCCGCCCAGTTTTATATGGCAGGGTCATCTGGCCAACCAATCGCTGCTATCCACATGTATGGGTCCCACGTCATCGCAGGATGTACCAAAGAGTCTCCTGCATGTTTATTGGCTGAGAAATAGCGCCCAAACTTACAGGAAATGGATGATGACATTTCCTCGAGTATCGCGAGATGCTCGTCCGAGTAACGAGTACCATGGAGTACCCCAATACTCCATCGAGTACCAAGCTCGGACCAGCATGCTCGCTCATCACTGCTAGTAATTAGAGATGAGCGAGTAGTGAAATATTTGACTTTCGAGAATTTGAATAGAATAAGCACCGATATTAGACTATTCGAACGAATATTCGATCCCATTATAGTCTATGGGAAAAAAAATTCTCTGCACTTGGAAATCCAAATTCGACCACTTGGAGGTCACCAGGTCCCCCATAACATCTCCCTAAACCATGCCAACACCTGCGGAATGACACTGGGACATCAGGGGGAGCGTGCCTGGGGGCACCCAACACCACAAAATCGCAGTATAATGCCACTCTCCGCAGTTAAGAAGGAAAAATATTTGCGAACACTTTATGGCAATGTTCACACATTTCATTCGTATTTCTTGCGCGGCGTTACATACATGATTCCAATGTGGGTCTGTAGAGCGTCATGTTATTGGCGCCTATCACGCATAATGCTGTATGAACGTTGCAGGAACAGTATGTATCACGTGCCTTTTACTGGGCAACTGGCACAATAGGTATCACGTGCCTTTTACATGCATAGTGTGAACCTGGCCATACATTGCAAATACACATACATGTTACAGAAACATATACATAGTGCAGTCACACATACACAGTACATACACAGTCACACTTACTTTTGTGCAGTATAACTGGACGTCTTCTAGTACAATTAGGAATCCTAATGCTATGTGGAACAGTGAGAAGTGTGCGGGGGCCCAGCAGCCTGAGGGGGAGAACCAGGGCCAACGTCAGCACCCGGCATACTCGGGCAGGTGCCGGGGCCCACGGCCGCTCAGGGGGCCCCCGACACTTGCCCGAGCAGTGAGCCAGACGCCCGCCGCATCACCGACCTCCGGACACCTGGGGGGGGGGAGGGTGCTGCCGACCCTGAGTCCGTGTGTGGGTGTGTGTGTGGGGGGGTTGCTAGAAGGACCTGCTGTGTTTGCTGCAAACCAATGGGGAAGGACCTGTGGTGACGTCATAAGGGGGCGGGGCTGAGAACGGGAGAGGCTGCATATGGATGAAGGACCTGTGATCATTGTCATGTGACATGAGGGGTCGGGCTCACTTATACCTTCCCTTATATGCTGTGAGTTGTAGTCCTCCTCTTATACCTCCTCCTGTGATGTCCTCTGATCTCCCATAATAACAGGCTGGACATGCTGGGAGTTGTAGTCCTCCTCTTATACCTCCTCCTGTGATGTCCTCTGATCTCCAATAATAACAGGCTGGACATGCTGGGAGTTGTAGTTCCCCCCGGTATACCTCATGTAATGAGGACCCGTCCCCCCCCCCCGGATTAGTGAGTATGGTTTTATTTTTAATGGGGGCAGGGGACATTACTATGGGGCAGAGCAGGGACATTACTATGGGGGCAGGGGACATTACTATGGGGAGCAGAGCAGGGGACATTACTATGGGGGCAGGGGACATTACTATGGGGACAGAGAAGGAGACATTACTATGGGGAGCAGGGGACATTACTATGGGGGCAGGGGACATTACTATGGGGGGCAGGGGACATTACTATGGGGAGCAGAGCAGGGGACATTACTATGGGGGGCAAGGGGAATTACTAATGGGGACAGAGAAGAGACAATTGACTATGGGGAGCAGGGGACATTACTATGGGGGCAGGGGACATTACTATGGGGGCAGGGGACATTACTATGGGGAGCAGAGCAGGGGACATTACTATGGGGGCAGGGGACATTACTATGGGGACAGAGAAGGAGACATTACTATGGGGGAGCAGGGACATTACTATGGGGACAGAGAGGAGGACATTACTATGGGGGAGGGGACATTACTATGGGGGAAGGGGACATTACTATGGGAGCAGAGCAGGGGACATTACTATGGGGGCAGGGGGACATTTACTATGGGGACAGAGAAGGAGACATTACTATGGGGCAGAGCAGGGGACATTACTATGGGGA
>NC_091456.1:596694-624514 GCF_027789765.1 Dendropsophus ebraccatus | reverse complement strand
GTCGTCATGCCCTTTGGCATGAAGAATGCCCCTGCCACATTTCAGCGCTTGGTTAACCAGCTGCTCGGGAGTTTGAAGGGTTTGCAGTAGCTTACCTGGATGACATCGCTGTGTTTAGTCAGACCTGGGAAGATCACCTGTCCCACCTGTCACAGGTGCACAGCGGATCCAAACAGCCGGGCTGACAATCAAGCCTGGAAAGTGTCAGATGGCCATGACAGAGGTCCAGTACCTTGGACACAGAATAGGGGGAGGGACCTTGAGACCCGAACAAGGTAAGGTGGAGGCTGTTGTAGCCCTGGCCCACCCCCAAGACCAAAAGCAGGTGATGTCCTTTCTAGGGACTGCAGGGTACTATAGGAAGTTCATTCCCAACTATAGCACCCTTGCAAACCCTTAACGGACCTCACAAAAAAGAGATTGACCACAAGTGATTAGTTGGACCCCAGATTGTGAGCAAGCTTTAACGGCGCTAAAGCGGGCCCTGGCAAGCGCACCAGTCTTGCAAAGCCCCGACTTTAACCGCCAATTCATCGTCCAGACTGACGCCAGCGCATATGGCCTAGGCGCTGTGCTCAGTCAGGTCAATGCAGCAGGGGAAGAACATCCCATACTTTACCTGAGTAGGAAACTGCTATCTAGGGAAGTAGCATACGCCACGGTGGAGAAAGAGTGCTTAGCCATCGTGTGGGCCCTGCAGAAGTTGCAGTCGTACCTGTATGGGCGCCGATTTACGGTCATCACTGATCACAACCCTCTGAGTTGGTTACACTGGGTAGCTGGTGACAACGGGAAGTTGCTGAGGTGGAGTTTGGCGCTGCAGCAGTATGAGTTCACCATTCAACACAAGAAGGGAAGTAATCATGGTAATGCCGACGGATTGTCCCGGCAGGGCGAAGTGGTCGAGGATGGCGTGGGATACTGATGGATGGATCAATAGTCCCGTGCCATATCTCAAAGGGGGAGGTGTGAGGATGATTAATATATATTCACGATCTTGAATAAAATATCCCTGATCACTCATATTTGGCAAAGCTCCTCACCCCCCCCCCCCCCCCCCACACACACCTTTTTTTGTTTCTTTTTGAAGCTGGTGTCCTGTTTTCCTTTGGGCACTAGATGTCATGGCTAGATTGATTGGGGCCATATAGTGAGAGTCCTGGATATTAACGGGTTCTCTTATCTCTTACCAGACCGGGGGGCGCAATAAAACGTCCTCATGGCGTAATGGCTTTATGACAAGGGGTCTGGCTGCAATATGCATCCAGAGTTCACGCAGGAGACAAACAGAGGTCACTGTAGACATCTATGGAGAAATTTGACCTCTTCAGAAAGATGACAAGCTGTCATATTCCAGAGGTGAGATTCGCTACAGGTCAGCAGGGTAGGGAGAGGGACCCACCATTGTAAAAGCAAGAAAGTGGCTCTAGGGGAACCCAGGGAAACCTGTAACTCCCCTAATCGGGTACACACCAGACCCATGGTTGGTATGCCCGTGACCGGCAGGTGATGCCCCATAGTTTGATGCCCCTGGAATGCTGATCGGAAATGCGCCTGCCAAGTTATGAGGATTTGAAAATCTTCAGGCAAGCGTCTCCAGTCATAAAAGATGGACCATTAGCTCATTAGCATAGTCCCTGTCACCCCCCCTGTGAGGTCAGAGGAGGGAGGGAGACAACTGCTCTCACCATGCTTGATAAGGCAGGGAGTATGATGGGAGAGTGTTCAACACTTGGGGAACTTGTTATGAGTGTGTTGGCCCGCCGTTCCTGCTAATCCCCATAGCGTTCCAGTTCCAAACAGCCCGATAGCAAAGTAGGTTCTGGTTTTCTCCTTTTTATTTTAAGAACTGTTTTTACTGTGTATGTATGTGTCTGTATATTTTGTACCATCTCTTTTTTTTATTGTGACCTGTACTGTATGCACTGTCCTTTTTTAGTTGATATTAAATTTCACTTTAATAAGAGTTTTCCTGTGTTCTAAAAAGGCCCTATGTCTCTGAAGTAAAACGTTACCAGGGGTAAGTGATTACCATAAGATTGTGATAGACGTAATTTGTAGTTGCCTTAGGTGTGCATAAGGGTAAGGTGTCACGTCAGCCTTATTGTGACGTGTGGTGGCAGCAGAAAACGTGTAACTTGGTGTTAGGTTCTGGTTGGTAGCTGATCCAAGACGGCCTGAGGTGAGCCCGGTTGCCTACTAGCCAGAACCTAAGTCACGGGGATCGTGACAGTAACTGATACCTTCACATTTACAAAGAGGCAGATCTCTCTCGCACCAGTTGCCTACCGTAGTCACTATTGATGCGTCCCACTTCGGTTGGGGTGCCCATGTCGGGAGACAGTGGGTGCAGAGAAGATGGTCAGCCCAGGAGAGTTCTCTATCCTCGAATCACAAAGAACTCATGGCAGTCAGGTTGGCTCTACAACACTTTCAACATCATCTCCAGCACCGTCCAGTCCAGGTCCAATCAGACAACCTAACAGCAGTCTATTACCTGAACAAGCAGGGTGGAACAAAGAGCCTAGTGTTGGAGAAGGAGTGTGCCCGTCTCATGGCCTGGGCGGAGGACAATGTAACATCGATCTCGGCCATCCACATAAAAGGCTCAATGAATCTCCAAGCAGACTGGCTCAGCAGGAACCTCATTATGCCATGGGAATGGGAGTTGAATCCCAGAGAATTCAAACAACTGGTGAGGAGATGGGGGCAGCCCTCCATGGATGTCATGGCCACAGTACAGAACACCAAATGCAAGAGATTCTGCAGCCTGTCAAAAACAGGGAACCCTGTAGCCCTGGACGGACTGGCAACCAGTTGGGAGAAGGAGTTTATTTATGTCTTTCCTCCGTTTCCACTCATTCCCCGAGTTCTGAGGAAGCTGCAGGAAGAGAGAGTGTAGGCGATCGCCATCTTGCCCCACTGGCCCCGGAGGGCTTGGTTCCCCGCCGCATTGAGACTCTCGGGAGGAGAGTTCTGGAGACTTCCTCTCCACAAAGACTTACTGCTACAGTCCGGGCTAACTCACCCACATCTGGAGAGGCTGCAGTTAACAGCATGGAGAGTGAAAGGGTCGCACTGAGGAACAGGGGTCTTTCTGATGAGGTAATAGACACCATCTTGGCATCCAGGAGACCGAGTACAAAGAGAACGTATTCCAGAGTCTGGAACTTGTATCAGGGCTGGTGTACAGCAAACTCTAAGCCTAAGGAAGAAGTCAGCACAGTCTTGCAATTTCTTCAAGAGGGCTTTAACAAGGGCCTTAGAAGGAACAGCTTGAGGGAGTAAAAACCAGGTATTCTGGCGTTATCCGAAATGGCCATTAGGTCCACGTAAGGGTCGCCATAATATCTGGTGATTTGCCAGACATAATCCGTCCTCATGGGGCAGTAGGTGAGGAATCTCCAAAATGTCCCTTTGGACATATTCATCAGGAGAGAACAACAATTACCACAATGACCTCCTGGGCCAATCTGTGGCTATCAGGATTAATGAGACTGATCCTGTATTGTCTTCTTACCAGACTTCTACTGATTGTTGTCCCCAGTAGTTTTTAGGGAGTTAAAACCACGCATCCTGGTCTTACCCGAAATGGCCATGGGACCAATGGGTCGCTGTAATATCTGGTGATTCACTAGAACATCTCCTGGTCCAGAGACCATTCTTCTGTCAGGGTAATATCATGGCTTTAGCCTTTTACATTACGGTATTGTGACTTCCCTGGTTGCTGGATAGATCTCTTGGTCCATGCAAAAAACAGCTTCTGCTTTTAACAGTAATGCTACTGATCGCATGCAGCTCGGACGATCGATATGGACCACTGTAGATGTGTTACTTACTCCGATAGCTTCCCCATAGATGGATATGCACCACTGTAGATGTGTTACTTACTCCGATAGCTTCCCCATAGATGGATATGCACCACTGTAGATGTGTTACTTACTCCGATAGCTTCCCCATAGATGGATATACACCACTATAGATGGGTTACTTACTCCGATAGCTTCCCCATAGATGGATATGCACCACTGTAGATGTGTTACTTACTCCGATAGCTTCCCCATAGATGGATATGCACCAATGTAGATGTGTTACTTACTCCGATAGCTTCCCCATAGATGGATATGCACCACTGTAGATGTGTTACTTACTCCGATAGCTTCCCCATAGATGGATATGCACCACTGTAGATGTGTTACTTACTCCGATAGCTTCCCCATAGATGGATATGCACCACTGTAGATGTGTTACTTACTCCGATAGCTTCCCCATAGATGGATATGCACCACTGTAGATGTGTTACTTACTCCGATAGCTTCCCCATGGATGGATATAGTTACATAGTTACATAGTCAATACGGTTGAAAAAAGACACATGTCCATCAAGTTCAACCAAGGAGGGGATGGATTCAGGGAAGGGGGAGGGATAGTTCTATACATATGCATCTATATTATTTTGGTCTAAGAACTTGTCTCTCCTGTTTTGAAGCCCTCTACTGTTTTTGCTGTGACCAGATCCTGTGGTAGACTGTTCCACAGATTCACAGTTCTCATGGTAAAGAAGGCTTGTCGCCTCCGGAGGTTGAACCTTTTTTTTCTCCAGGCGGAGGCAATGCCCTCTTGTCCTTTGAGGGGGTTTTACCTGGAAGATCTTTTCCCCATATCTCTTGTAGGGGCCATTTATATATTTAAATAAGTTAATCATATCTCCCCTTATCCGTCTCTTCTCCAGACTAAACAAATGTAATTCTTTTAATCTCTCCTCATAACTAAGATGCTCCATTCCCCTTATTAGTTTAGTGCCCGTCTTTGTTCCCTCTCCAGCTCTAGAACATCCTTTTTATGAATCGGGTTCCAAAACTGGACGGCGACTCCAGATGAGGCCGCACCAAAGCTTTATAAAGCGGTAATATTATATCCCTGTTCCGAGAGTCCATGCCTGTTTTAATGCATGACAATATCCTGCTGGCCTTAGAAGCAGCTGCCTGACATTGTGTGCTGTTCTGTAGTCTATTATCTACAAGTACAACCAGATCCTTCTCCATCAGCGACTCTCCCAGAATAACTCCCCCCAGGATATAGGATGCTGCAGGTTATTACTCCCCCCAGGACATAGGATGCTGCAGGTTATTACTCCCCCCAGGACATATGATGCATGTGGGTTATTACTCCCCCCAGGACATAGGATGCATGCGGGTTATTAGTACCCAGGTGCATAACTTTACATTTATCCACATTGAACCTCATTTGCCAAGTGGACGCCCAAACACTCAGTGTGTCTAAGTCATTCTGTAACATCTGCACATCCTCCATAGACTGTACTGTACTACAAAGCCTGTAACATCTGCACATCCTCCATAGACTGTACTGTACTACAAAGCCTGTAACATCTGCACATCCTCCATAGACTGTACATCCTCCATAGACTGTACTGTACTACACATCCTGTAACATCTGCACATCCTCCATAGACTGTACTGTACTACAAAGCCTGTAACATCTGCACATCCTCCATAGACTGTACTGTACTACAAAGCCTGTAACATCTGCACATCCTCCATAGACTGTACTGTACTACAAAGCCTGTAACATCTGCACATCCTCCATAGACTGTACTACACATCCTGTAACATCTGCACATCCTCCATAGACTGTACTGTACTACAAAGCCTGTAACATCTGCACATCCTCCATAGACTGTACTACACATCCTGTAACATCTGCACATCCTCCATAGACTGTACTGTACTACAAAGCCTGTAACATCTGCACATCCTCCATAGACTGTACTGTACTACAAAGCTTGGTGTCATCTGCAAAGATAGAAACATTGCTGTTAATTCCATTCTCAATATCATTAATAAACAAGTTAAACAGAAGAGGGCCCAGTACTGACCCTTGGGGTACACCACTTATTACCGGGGACCATTCGGAGTAGGAATCATTGACCACCACTCTCTGGGTACGATTATTAAGCCAGTTTTCAATCCAGTTACACATTAAATTTTCCAAACCGATAGACTTTAACTTACCCATCAGACGTCCATGAGGAACTGTGTCAAACGCTTTTGCAAAATCCAGGTACACGATATCCACAGCCGCGCCGCCATCCAGGCTTCTACTTACCTCTTCATAGAAACATTAGGTTGGTTTGACAGCTTCTGTCCTTAGTAAAACCATGCTGGTTATCACTTATAATACTATTAGCCACTACATATTCCTGGATGTAGTCCCTTATAAGCCCCTCAAATAGTTTCCCCACAATGGACGTTAAGCTTACAGGTCTGTAGTTACCTGGGAAAGTTCGAGAGCCCTTTTTGAAGATCAGTATTACATTTGCCTTACGCCAGTCCCTCGGCACAATACCAGTAAGCAAAGAATCACGGAATATTTCATACAAGGGTAGAGAAATTACAGAACTGAGTTCCCTAAGAACTCTGGGGTGCAATCCATCAGGCCCTGGAGCTTTGGTTACATTGAGTTTGTTTAATTTATCTTGGACCATATCTATAGTAAACCAGTTCAGTACATTACATGTGTTAGCAGCACTGGCCCCACCCACCTCAGTACTGGCCCCACCCACCACAGCTCCATCTTCTTTTGTATATACAGAACTGAAGAACCCATTAAGTAACTCAGCTTTCTCCTGATCCCCAGTTATTAATTCCCCTTCACCATTATTTAGGGGTCCTACATGCTCTGACCTTGGTTTTTTTTGCATTAATATATTTGAAGAATTTTTTTGGGGTTTCTTTTGCTTTCTATAGCTACCTGCCTTTCATTGTGAATTTTTGCTGCTTTTATTACATTTTTACAGGTTTTGTTGACTTCTTTGTAATGTTTAAATGCTACAGCTGACCCCTCTGATTTATATTTTTTGAATGCCCCTTTTTTCTCATTTATAGCCCTTCTAACCTCGGTTGTCGCCATGTGGGATTGGATTTTAACCGTTTATATTTGTTACCCATAGGAATATATTTGGCAGTACAGTTATTTAATGTGGATTTGAAGATTTCCCATTTATTAGCTGTATCCGTATGTGACAGCAGCCGCTCCCAGTCTATGCCCTGAAGTTCTGCCCTTAACCCAGGAAAATTGGCCCTTTTAAAATTAAGAGTTTTTGCCCTCCCAACATGTTTTTCTTTTCTACACTTTAAGCTAAAAGTCACTATATTGTGGTCACTATTCCCCAGGTGTTCATGGACAGTGACGTCCCCAACCAGCTCAGCGGTGTTAGAAATAACCAGATCCAACAAGGCATCACTTCTAGTTGGCTCCTCCACAAACTGGCCCAGAAAATTATCCTGCAGGAGGGTAAGAAATTCCCTCCCCTTTGTGGTTTGTGGCCATCTACCTCCTCAGTAATGTTGGGGGGTCTATAGATTACACCAAGAATAATTTTTTCACTCTTTACCTCCTTCTGTAGTTCTACCCACAATGCTTCCACATCATCACAGTCATCGCCCACTATTGCATCTTTTACACTCACTTTAATATCATTTCTGACATACAGACATACTCCTCCTCCCCTTCTGCCCACCCGGTCCCTTCTGAACAATGTAAATCCCTGAATATTGACAGCCCAGTCATGTGAGGAGTCCAGCCATGTCTCAGTCACACCAACCACATCAATGGACTCCACCAGAACCAAGGCCTCTAGCTCCCCCATCTTGCTGGCTAGACTTCTGACATTAGTAACCATACACTTTATATTACCATCGAGTTTAACCGCTTCATTATAAGAAATAGGATTTATTACTGTGCTGTGGCTACAATCATCCCCACTGTTCATCCGCAACATATGGATCTCCCTATGCACTGCTCTTATCCTCCCCCATCTCCATCTCCATCACCACTGTAGATGTGTTACTTACTCCGATAGCTTCCCCATAGATGGATATGCACCACTGTAGATGTGTTACTTACTCCGATAGCTTCCCCATAGATGGATATGCACCACTGTAGATGGGTTACTTACTCCGATAGCTTCCCTATAGATGGATATACACCACTGTAGATGTGTTCTGGATCTTACTCCGATAGCTTCCCCATAGATGGATATGCACCACTGTAGATGTGTTCTGGATCTTACTCCGATAGCTTCCCCATAGATGGATATGCACCACTGTAGATGTGTTACTTACTCCGATAGCTTCCCCATAGATGGATATACACCACTGTAGATGGGTTACTTACTCCGATAGCTTCCCTATAGATGGATATACACCACTGTAGATGTGTTCTGGATCTTACTCCGATAGCTTCCCCATAGATGGATATGCACCACTGTAGATGTGTTACTTACTCCGATAGCTTCCCCATAGATGGATATGCACCACTGTAGATGTGTTACTTACTCCGATAGCTTCCCCATAGATGGATATGCACCACTGTAGATGTGTTACTTACTCCGACAGCTTCCCCATAGATGGATATGCACCACTGTAGATGTGTTACTTACTCCGATAGCTTCCCTATAGATGGATATGCACCACTGTAGATGTGTTACTTACTCCGATAGCTTCCTTATAGATGGATATGCACCACTGTAGATGTGTTACTTACTCCGATAGCTTCCCCATGGATGGATATGCACCACTGTAGAAGTGTTACTTACTCCGATAGCTTCCCCATGGATGGATATGCACCACTGTAGATGTGTTACTTACTCCGATAGCTTCCCCATAGATAGATATGCACCACTGTAGATGTGTTACTTACTCCGATAGCTTCCCCATAGATGGATATGCACCACTGTAGATGTGTTACTTACTCCGATAGCTTCCCCATAGATGGATATGCACCACTGTAGATGGGTTACTTACCCCGATAGCTTCCCTATACATGGATATGCACCACTGTAGATGTGTTACTCCGATAGCTTCCCCATGGATGGATATGCACCACTGTAAATGTGTTACTTACTCCGATAGCTTCCCCATAGATGGATATGCACCACTGTAGATGTGTTCTGGATCTTACTCCGATAGCTTCCCCATAGATGGATATGCACCACTGTAGATGTGTTACTTACTCCGATAGCTTCCCCATAGATGGATATGCACCACTGTAGATGTGTTACTTACTCCGATAGCTTCCCCATAGATGGATATACACCACTATAGATGGGTTACTTACTCCGATAGCTTCCCCATGGATGGATATGCACCACTGTAGATGTGTTATTTACTCCGATAGCTTCCCCATAGATGGATATGCACCACTGTAGATGTGTTACTTACTCCGATAGCTTCCCCATAGATGGATATGCACCACTGTAGATGTGTTACTTACTCCGACAGCTTCCCCATAGATGGATATGCACCACTGTAGATGTGTTACTCCGATAGCTTCCCCATGGATGGATATGCTCCACTGTAGATGTGTTACTTACTCCGATAGCTTCCCCATAGATTGATGTGCTGAAGTGGACTGGAGCTCATTTACCGCTCTCATCTCTCACATGTTGGATGACAGCCACTTCTGTTAGGAACAAAGTTTTCTTCGCCTGTATCACCCCTTCTTAGATGGATCGGTGGTTGCCTCCACCCACTTTGAGGGCGAGATTGGTCTGCCACTGACTGAAGAAAATGTTAAGGAGGCCCTTGTATCTGTGGGTATAAACCATAACCCAATGTAGGCTGTTTATTCTTTGGTCCCATACTGACAGCATCTGCTGCAAGGGGATACATACGCCAACCTGCCTATTCAATTCGTTGCTTGCAGACGTCATGAGACCTGACAATCATCATTGGGTGAAGGGACACCAATTGGGGAGTCCTAGGAATCCTGACCCAGGAATGGTTACGGGTTGGTGAAAATATAGTGGTGTAAGTTTTTGACAATTAATCACTCGTGCAGGAAGGAGACAATGGTGATCTTGGATTCTCTCCAGATGGTGACTACAGCCGACATAACACAGAAGAGTGTCCCATCTACTTCCCTTCTTATCTTAGGATAGATATATGTATATACCAGGCAAGTAACCTTAGTGAGTGTAAAGGGAGCGGAGGGGATTTCAGAAAGATGCAAAGGAATATGCAGTCTTCTCTGTAGCCAGGTACATGTAGGTGTATGCAGTCTTCTCTGTAGCCAGGTACATGCAGGTGTATGCAGTCTTCTCTGTAGCCAGGTACATGCAGGTGTATGCAGTCTTCTCTGTAGCCAGGTACATGCAGGTGTATGCAGTCTTCTCTGTAGCCAGGTACATGCAGGTGTATGCAGTCTTCTCTGTAGCCAGGTACATGCAGGTGTATGCAGTCTTCTCTGTAGCCAGGTACATGCAGGTGTATGCAGTCTTCTCTGTAGCCAGGTACATGTAGATATGAGTCTCTCACAACTAGCATGGTTAGTCTCCTTTAGGAGAGGGAACACAGAGCGTATGTCCTCCCTATGGAACCTTCTTTGCTTAGAACTGTAGATCTATGGACGTTCACCAACAACTTACCTTCTTTGGATCGGAAACTGACGAGAATTTGGCATCATAAGGTAAACCCACGGTTGCTGCCAGAGAAGCTTTAGTCACAAGCTTCTTTGTCCCCATCCACAAGACCTCTGAGATGGACGATCCCTTTTAGTGACGGATCCATCATTTCTTCCAGTACCTTCCATGCTGGAAACTTCTATAGAATATGGAACAAGGGAGGATTTCCTTCTCCTTTTCAGACTGGGGCAGAGATTGTACCTTTCTGTAAGGAAGAGTCCTTCCTCAGAGTGTCCCCAATCCATTCAGGTGGATTCTCATGGTACATAGAGTATTATTAGAAAGAACATCCATCTCTGGCAAAGTCTAATGCTCCTCTCCAAGTGTGGAGGGGCCACGGACCGGGCAGCCAATTGTGGAGGGGCCACGGATCGGGAAGCCAACTGTGGAGGGGCCACGGACCAGGCAGCCAACTGTGGAGGGGCCACGGACCAGGCAGCCAACTGTAGAGGGGCCACGGACCGGGCAGCCAACTGTGGAGGGGCCACAGACTGGGCAGCCAACTGTGGAGGGGCCACGGACTGGGCAGCCAACTGTGGAGGGGCCACGGACCAGGCAGCCAACTGTGGAGGGGCCACGGACCGGGCAGCCAACTGTGGAGTGACACGCATACTCAGAAGTAAGCACTATAGCATCTTCTGTAATGGTTTACAATGAAGATACAATCTACAAACAGAACTGAATCCCACTGCCATCTGGATGTGGACTCTTGCAGGATACACACATAAGTGACTGAGCTTTCCCATAGGTTTCCTCACCCTGAGACTTTGGACATTAGATTCCTGCATTAAGTGAGATAAAATGATAATAAACCTGCGCCAGGTAAAGAGGCAACAGACTGCTGTGTAGTGCAAGAAAACCAGATCCCTCCGAGCAGCTGATACACAACTAGCAATTCTAAGGCTGTGTTCACACAATGCAGCCTCATTGTTTCAATGGATCATTGTTTCAATAGCAGAACTAATGTAAGACAGCCACCAGGTATACTGTGTACACAACTAGAAACTCTAAAGTTGTGATCATACCCTGCAATATCTTCGTTTTACTATTTTAAAAATAGCAGTACTATACATGTAGCAACTCTAGGCGTGTGTACACACAATGCTGTTTCATAGCTTCAATGCAACATTAAAATATCAGTAACCGTGCTAGAAAAGACCCCAGATGCTCAATACGCACCCAGGAACTTTAGGGTTGTGTTCATACAATGCAGTCTCAGAACTTCACTGCATCATACAAAAGCAGAGCTATAGATGACATGTAAGGCGCAATCAATACACCACTAGCAATCCTAGGGTTGTGTTCACACAACGCAGTTTCATAACTTTACTGCCTCATTCAATAGCAGTACTGAGAGAAACATCAGGTGTAATAAAAAATAGCAACTCTAGGCTTGTGTTCACACAATGCATCTTTCCACAGCAGAACTAGAGCAAGGAATCAGACATCAGGTGCAATAAATAGCAACTCTAGGCTTGTGTTCACACACTGCAGTCTCCCAGCTTCACTGCGTCCTTCGATCGCAGAACTAGAGCCAGGAATCACACTCAGGTGTAATGAATCACGCATCAGGTGTCACCAATACACACCTAGCAAATCTAGGGTTGTGTACACACAATGCAGTTTCATAGCTTCAATGCAACAAGAAAAAGCAGTGCCAGTGTAAGAAAGACACCAGGTGCAACCAATACACAACCAGCAACTAGTGCAAGAAATCAGCAACCAGGTGCACAAACAGCTCAGTCACCGCACAACTAACAGCTCTTATCTAAGGCAGCATTCACATATAGCAGATCCATAGCTGTCACTGTATTATTACATAGCAGGACCCAGACCACATGATCACATAGCGGAACTGTCTCACAGAGCTCGCACAGGCACCATACAGCTCCTCACAGAAGAGGCCGTATGACTAGGACTTACCTCTCTGAAGAGCGAGGACAGGCAAAAAAAAAATTAAAAAGTATTATAAACCTCATTAAATTTATATCCATTAGCCTGCACACAGGCCTCCTGCCATACAGGTCAGGCTTTCAGGCAGAGAGCCCGCACAGGCACCATACAGCTCCTCACAGAAGAGGCCGTATGACTAGGACTTACCTCTCTGAAGAGCGAGGACAGACACCAGGAAGCGGCGTCCTGACTGAGCAGCGCCATGGTTAGCAGCCAAGTGCAGCCCGGCAGCGGATGGCGCCATAATACTTACTGACCAGAGCATAGAAGCTGAGCGATCACTGAGATGGCGCCATAATACTTACTGACCAGAGCATAGAAGCTGAGCGATCACTGAGATGGCGCCATAATACTTACTGACCAGAGCATAGAAGCTGAGCGATCACTGAGATGGCGCCATAATACTTACTGACCAGAGCATAGAAGCTGAGCGATCACTGAGATGGTGCCATAATACTTACTGACCAGAGCATAGAAGCTGAGCGATCACTGAGATGGCGGCTGCTTCCATAGGAAAAATACAATCTTTGCTCTGTACACAACAAAGCAGGATAGAAAACAAAATACATATACAAAAAACTCTCCCTCTCCACACGACCATGTGGAAAAGAAGAATTATTGGAAGGAGAGAAGAGAAACACACATAGGCCTGAGCCTGCTCCTATCCTACTACCTGTCCTACAGGACACACATAGGCCTGAGCCTGCTCTCCTACCACCTGTCCCACAGGACACACATAGGCCTGAGCCTGCTCTCCTCCTACCACCTGTCCCACAGGACACACATAGGCCTGAGCCTGCTCTCCTCCTACCACCTGTCCTACAGGACACACATAGGCCTGAGCCTGCTCTCGTCCTACCACCTGTCCCACAGAAGGACACACATAGGCCTGAGCCTGCTCTCCTCCTACCACCTGTCCTACAGGACACACATAGGCCTGAGCCTGCTCTCCTCCTACCACCTGTCCTACAGGACACACATAGGCCTGAGCCTGCTCTCCTACCACCTGTCCTACAGGACACACATAGGCCCGAGCCTGCTCTCCTACCACCTGTCCTACAGGACACACATAGGCCCGAGCCTGCTCTCCTCCTACCACGTGTCCTACAGGACACACATAGGCCTGAGCCTGCTCTCCTCCTACCACCTGTCCTACAGGACACACATAGGCCTGAGCCTGCTCTCCTCCTACCACCTGTCCTACAGAAGGACACACATAAGCCTGAGCCTGCTCTCCTCCTACCACCTGTCCTACAGGACACACATAGGCCTGAGCCTGCTCTCCTCCTACCACCTGTCCTACAGGACACACATAGGCCTGAGCCTGCTCTCCTCCTACCACCTGTCCTACAGGACACACATAGGCCTGAGCCTGCTCTCCTCCTACCACCTGTCCTACAGGACACACACAGGCCTGAGCCTGCTCTCCTCCTACCACCACCTGTCCTACAGGACACACATAGGCCTGAGCCTGCTCTCCTCCGACCACCTGTCCCACAGGACACACATAGGCCTGAGCCTGCTCTCCTACCACCTGTCCTACAGGACACACATAGGCCTGAGCCTGCTCTCCTCCTACCACCTGTCCTACAGGACACACATAGGCCTGAGCCTGCTCCTATCCTACCACCTGTCCCACAGAAGGACACACATAGGCCTGAGCCTGCTCTCCTACCACCTGTCCCACAGGACACACATAGGCCTGAGCCTGCTCTCCTCCTACCACCTGTCCTACAGGACACACATAGGCCTGAGCCTGCTCTCCTCCTACCACCTGTCCTACAGGACACACATAGGCCTGAGCCTGCTCTCCTCCTACCACCTGTCCTACAGGACACACATAGGCCTGAGCCTGCTCTCCTCCTACCACCTGTCCTACAGGACACACATAGGCCTGAGCCTGCTCTCCTACCACCTGTCCTACAGGACACACATAGGCCTGAGCCTGCTCTCCTCCTACCACCTGTCCTACAGAAGGACACACATAGGCCTGAGCCTGCTCTCCTCCTACCACCTGTCCTACAGGACACACATAGACCTGAGCCTGCTCTCCTCCTACCACCTGTCCTACAGGACACACATAGGCCTTAGCCTGCTCTCCTCCTACCACCTGTCCTACAGGACACACATAGACCTGAGCCTGCTCCTATCCTACCACCTGTCCTACAGGACACACATAGGCCTGAGCCTGCTCTCCGCCTACCACCTGTCCTACAGGACACACATAGGCCTGAGCCTGCTCTCCTCCTATTACCTGTCCCACAGGACACACATAGGCCTGAGCCTGCTCTCCTCCTACCACCTGTCCTACAGGACACACATAGGCCTGAGCCTGCTCCTATCCTACCACCTGTCCTACAGAAGGACACACATAGGCCTGAGCCTGCTCTCCTCCTACCACCTGTCCTACAGGACACACATAGACCTGAGCCTGCTCTCCTCCTACCACCTGTCCTACAGAAGGACACACATAGGCCTGAGCCTGCTCTCCTCCTACCACCTGTCCTACAGGACACACATAGGCCTGAGCCTGCTCTCCTCCTACCACCTGTCCTACAGGACACACATAGGCCTTAGCCTGCTCTCCTCCTACCACCTGTCCTACAGGACACACATAGACCTGAGCCTGCTCTCCTCCTACCACCTGTCCTACAGGACACACATAGGCCTGAGCCTGCTCTCCTCCTACCACCTGTCCTACAGGACACACATAGGCCTGAGCCTGCTCTCCTCCTACCACCTGTCCTACAGGACACACATAGGCCTGAGCCTGCTCTCCTACCACCTGTCCTACAGGACACACATAGGCCTGAGCCTGCTCTCCTCCTACCACCTGTCCTACAGGACACACATAGGCCTGAGCCTGCTCTCCTCCTACCACCTGTCCTACAGAAGGACACACATAGGCCTGAGCCTGCTCTCCTCCTACCACCTGTCCTACAGGACACACATAGACCTGAGCCTGCTCTCCTCCTACCACCTGTCCTACAGGACACACATAGGCCTTAGCCTGCTCTCCTCCTACCACCTGTCCTACAGGACACACATAGACCTGAGCCTGCTCTCCGCCTACCACCTGTCCTACAGGACACACATAGGCCTGAGCCTGCTCTCCTCCTATTACCTGTCCCACAGGACACACATAGGCCTGAGCCTGCTCTCCTCCTACCACCTGTCCTACAGGACACACATAGGCCTGAGCCTGCTCCTATCCTACCACCTGTCCTACAGGACACACATAGACTGCACATAGACCCAAAGCAACCAAAAAACCATAATTAATACCCATAGCTGCCAGGAAAAAAGAGACAGACACCGATTTAACTTTTGCTGGGTGGTGATCGGCCACAGCTTTTAATTATTTCTCAAACCAAACCAATAACCGGGCACGTAGTGCCGAACTCTTAGACCGAGGGGTGTAAAGGGGTATGCCAGGCGACAGACTCCTGCCGTGCAAGTCCGCCTTACTAACCCAACACGCCTGCTTAGCAGGTAATTTCCGCCACGGAGGAGACCCTGTAGCCCTACACGGGGCTCCGACCACCACCCAACAAAGAGGGCCTGCTTAATGCCATCTTGGATGCAAGAGAATTACATCAGCTCAATATATATCAGAGCACTCCATCAACCGCCATCAATCCCTGTTATCGCCCTTTAACCGGTGACACTCCACCCTAGAGCATCATCGAACAAAACAGGACTCGTGAGTGTTCAGTGAGAGGTAGTGGATACCATACCAAGAGTCCTAGATGTTACACACCGCAGATTATTGTCGCCATGCCTGATCTCTGCAGATTGAGCAGCCCACAGTGTAGAGTTCTCCACAATCCAAACCAATGAGTGAACCTAGAGAAGAAAAAAGATAAATTTAAAACAACCAAAACAGCAGCCTCAGACCCATGTAGTGTGCAAAGAGCAAATGGTAACGCCTATTGCAAATGAACTCAGTCTAGGAAAGGTCTTGCTGCTCCATAGCCACCTCTAATGTAAGGGAGTGTGTCTCTAAGCCACTGGGAGAGAGAGCAAGGGATGCAAAAGACTGAAAAATGGAACAAAATTAAAACAGTGAAGAAGTGGGGGGTTAATCCTTGTGAACCAAGAATCTATCACCTAGAACCATGATTTCTGAAAGTCGACTCTGAACAGGCCGAGCATGAGACCGCCTGCAGTGGTGCTCACACCCTGTAATCACGGAATCACTCCTTAACTTATGGACCCAGACTCAGATCGGGTTTTTTCTCATGATATCCCCATTTAAGAGAAAAGGACCTCACAAATATCAAAGTCTACTAAAACCGCTCAAACAACTTCGCCTCGTATGAGGACTTGCAAGCCGAAGGGCAAAGCTGAATAAGTAGCCAAGATAATTGAAAGGCGATGGCACTCCATGGGCATGTGCTCCCTTCTTCACCCCTTAAGAGCCTGGCATATAGGGAAGACTAAGTGACATCTTCTCTATCCAACATTCAGTATAAATACAATTCTGAGCAAGATCCCAAGAAACCCGACTACCTTAAGCGCAATGAATGATCAATTGTAAACTTCAGCAGTGCGGCAGGATCAGCAGCAATTTCCCAACAGTCCATCAAAGAGAACCACCTTCCCACACCTTACCGTAATGCTGCCACATGGCCAGGATGACCGGTGAGAAGTGACATCCATTGAGGTCCACTAGGTGGGCATGGCCTGCCCATCATACTAGTCCCAGAGAGAAGCTTACAAACAACCTGCAAACAAAACTGAGACATATCACTGCACAAATGTCATCAATACCAGGAACATGGTGAACCCTGAAATAAATAGAATATTCTAAGCAGTGAAGGACTGGTAAGATAGACGTCTACAGACAGGAAGGAAAGCCAAGCTATTAATGCATGAGACCACACTCATAATGTCCATCCACAAACCAACTGGGCTGATGGGAAAGACGTGTGTTTATTTATTCTTAGTTTTATGATTAACCCCTTCATGACAGCCCAAAATGGCCTGAATGACCGTGCCAATATTTATTGTTGCATTTCAGGAACAAGTGTACTGTGTAATGGTGCCTTTTATGACAAATATTTATGGGGTGAATTTATTTATTTATTTTTTTATTATTATTTAGTTTTATGATCAAATAATTATACTCTTTTTGGAAGGAGAGACACTCAACATCCTACTAATATAGTGGCAGAGATGTTACCACGTTAAGTTTCAAGCCTGTTCCTCAAAGCCCATGGTCAGCCTTTAATGGCCTACTGAGATGTATACAGTGTTCAGGCCACTTGGATCCTCGGTAGTAAGAGAGAAGTAGCAAGCGAAAATCCCTTAGGCACAGTGGCGTAGCCACCGTGGTCGCGGGGGTCGCCGCCGCGACCGGGCCCGCCACAAGGGGGGCCCGCGGGGCCCCCCGATCAATCACTCTTGTGACCGCAAGCATTGTTTTGCTTGCGGTCACAAGAGTCGGGCTCCGTCTTACCCCCGGCAGCGCGCGCATCCCAGAACTCCCTGCGCGCCTTGGGCCCTGACTTCCGGTTCCGGCGCGCAGGGAGTTCTGGGATGCGCGCGCTGCCGGGGATAAGACGCGACACCCCCGGCAGCCGCGCAGCAGTCGGGGACAGACCAGGAGGAGTGAGAATCAACGTGGGAGCGCGATGTCAGGTGAGTTAAGTTTTGTTTTTTTTTATCAGCCTGTACGGGTGGGGGGAAAGGAGGGGGGCATCTATGAGGGTGGGGGGAAAGGAGGGGGCCATCTATGAGGGTGGGGGGAAAGGAGGGGGGCATCTATGAGGGTGGGGGGAAAGGAGGGGGCCATCTATGAGGGTGGGGGGGAAGGAGGGGGCATCTATGAGGGTGGGGGGGAAGGAGGGGGGCATCTATGAGGGTGGGGGGGAAGGAGGGGGGCATCTATGAGGGTGGGGGGGAAGGAGGGGGGCATCTATGAGGGTGGGGGAGAAGGAGGGGGGCATCTATGAGGGTGGGGGAGAAGGAGGGGGGCATCTATAAGGGTGGGGGGAAGAGGGGGGCATCTATGAGGGTGGGGGGAAAGAGGGGGGCCATCTATGAGGGTGGGGGGAAGGAGGGGGCCATCTATGAGGGTGGGGGGAAGGAGGGGGCCATCTATGAGGGTGGGGGGAAGGAGGGGCCATCTATGAGGGTGGGGGGAAGAGGGGCCATCTATGAGGGTGGGGGGAAAGAGGGGGCCATCTATGAGGGTGGGGGGAAAGAGGGGCCATCTATGAGGGTGGGGGGAAAGAGGGGCCATCTATGAGGGTGGGGGGAAAGAGGGGGGCATCTATGAGGGTGGGGGGGGAAGGGGACCATCTATAAGGGAGGGAGGAAGGGGACCATCTATAAAGGGGGGGAAAGGGGACCATCTATAAGGGAGGGGGGGAAGGGGACCATCTATAAGGGAGGGGGGGAAGGGGACCATCTATAAGGGAGGGGGGGAAGGGGACCATCTATAAGGGAGGGGGGGAAGGGGACCATCTATAAGGGAGGGGGGGAAGGGGACCATCTATAAGGGAGGGGGGGGGGAAGGGGACCATCTATAAGGGAGGGGGGGGGGAAGGGGACCATCTATAAGGGAGGGGGGGGAAGGGGACCATCTATAAGGGAGGGTGGGGGGAGAGGGGGCCATCTATAAGGGAGGGTGGGGGGAGAGGGGGCCATCTATAAGGGAGGGGGGTAGAGGGGGCCATCTATAAGGGAGGGGGTAGAGGGGGCCATCTATAAGGGAGGGGGGCAACATAGGGGGAGAGGGAATACACAGAGGGGGGCATATATTATTAGGAGGTCACATAGAGTCAGGGCTACCCACTAAATGAGGGTGTAAAGGGGACAGTACAGATGTGCAGTGTGTATATAGATGAGGATGGTGTCAGTGTGAGGAGCCTAATATGTCTGTCTGGCAGATTCTGTGGATTCGTGGCTCGGAGAAGTTCTCATAACGGCCCAGGGCGGATGGAGAAGATGATGAAAAGGAAAGAACTCCGATCAGAAAAGACGTCTCCTGTGAGTCACCTGATATAACTGCACAGTAATGTATATGGTGTATAGAGCCTGTGTAGAGCTGGGGCCACCTCTATATGACTGGATGAGGTGATTTAGTATACTGGATTTGGTCAGTAACAATATGGTGGTGATGGTAGTGGTTGTGGTGTGGCGGTAATGTTTCCTCCCTATATACTGGTATTACTGGTAATATTGGTCTCAGTATACAGGATTTGGTCGGTAACAGTATGGCGGTAATAGGTAATATCTGTCTTGGTGTGTGTGTGTGTATATATATATATATATATATATACATACATACAGTGGTACCTTGGTTTAAGAGTAACTTCGTTTAAGAGCGTTTTGGTTTAAGAGCTCACAGTTTTTCAAATTGTGACTTGGTTTAAGAACATTGCTTTGGGTTTAAGAACTTCCTGTATCGGGTGGGAGCGCGAGTGGAGAAGGGGCATGGCCTGCATAGCGGGGTCTACAGCACTGTACTCTAAACACCTTCCAAATCATAGCAGATCCCCTTCAGGCTGGGGCTTACATCAGGGGACAGGACTGTGGGGGGGGGGGTAATCTCTCCATAGCTGTAACCCCTCTCTCCCCGGACAGAGAACGCTGCTATACTGTGCCCACATCTGTCCTGCTCATTCCTTCCTGCTCCCTGCAGTCTCTGTCAGCCCTTGTGTTTCCCATCCTCTCCATTACTGTACAGTACAGAATAATAAATATATTTGGGGTGCGGAACCAATTGTCTGCATTTACATGATTTCTTATAGGAAAATTTGCTTTGGTTTAAGAGTGGATTTGGATTACAAGCACGGTCCTGGAACGAATTATGCTCATAATCCAAGGCACCACTGTGTGTGTGTATATATATATATATATATATATATATATATATATATACACAAACACACACAACAATAGCATCACTTGGTCGTGAAAGGAGGGGGGGGGGGCCCAAGTTGGCCTCTCGCACCAGGGCCCAGGAGACATTAGCTACGCCCCTGCTTAGGCATAACCCGACAGAAGGGGGCTAAAGCCGCTTAAGGTTCCCTCCTCATACCCAACAAACCATCAAGGAGATCCAGCAACCTCCACAATTCTGCAGAAGGAAAGCCGGCTTCATAAAAACCATCCACTCCAGGGAGGAGCTGGAATACAAACTAGTGCAAGAATATGAACAATGCAATGAGTGGTTGTGGTGGGGCTCAATATAATAGAATATTAAGCGCAGCAGGAGGTGTACAGACAAGGCAGCAACCAGACAGCAGACTCTATATAAAACTAAATTGAAAACCAAAACACAAAATACCAGCTGCTTACTTATAGGGGTGCTGGTAGAATCAAGGAGCCATCGCTGTTACGCTCACTGGCGTCCTACTGCTCGTTACCTGGGGTCTATAATCTAGATGGATAGGAGGTCTGGGAGAACGCATGGTGATGTACGGGCCTCTGCAGGTGGAGCCCTTGTGCTTTTATCTGAACATACCTGCAAACTTGACCTGGGTGACCCACCGCCACGGGACCCAAAGAGATGTGTTACCAGAGCCACTGGTTGGGCCAATAAAGAGGCGATGATTGGTGTGCAAGCATAAGCCAAAGCCAGAGCAAAGTGTCTATGGGAGTCCTGTCATGCTGTGTGATTATATGCATCATAAATACTGTCCCAATATATTTATATATATATATATATATATATATATAACCAGTTCTCAAAACCTATACATTATATAGAATATCTATAAAGAACACCTATGCACTATACAGAACAATTTGAGACCACCCAGGCCACAGGCAAGCAGCAACCAGCCTTGGATTTCTGTGAAGTGTATGGGGACGATGCTGCTAGTGATGGCGCTGGATGTCACCTTGTTTCCATTTTTTTGTTGATAAAATGTGAAAATACTTAAATGAAATAATCTTATTTTAATTGCAACTCACTTTGATTCCATGTAAAACTAACCTTATTAGTCTGTATAAAACAGAAAGTATATATGTGCACAGGTGTAATTAAAATCATGACCACTAGATGGCGCTGTTCACACTGTAATAGGCAGATGTAAGTGTCTCCCTAACAGTCTGACATGTACATTACTGAGCTATATTGTGACAGTCAGGTAGTTGTGCTAATACACCGGCCTAAGCTGAGATACCCGCAGACTGTCATCTATCATTGTCATCTATTATCATGATCTATCTAGCTATTCGCTGATTAAAATCCTACTGTACCTGCATCTAATTTCCCTCCATATAGAAGTGTCCTCAGACTCAGAATAGCGACCTATGACCCATAGCCCAACCCGGGTGAAGCACGTCTGGAGCCAGGTGTCTTCTCAATCCAAGGTAGCTGACTTGGTATACTCTGTCTGTGGGGGTCATTCCCTTTCAATCACATATTGATCCACCGACACCAAGGACCAAGTGTCCATATATTGGCTGGAATACAATTATTATTTTACCTCCTCATCTAATGAGGGGGGGCACCATCTTTTAGGGAAGGACAGCTGCTCTGAAAGTAAATGGCACCAGATGGGGAGGACAATTTACCCACAAACATTTTCAGGGCAGCTAAAACTTTGGAGTCACCCCCCCCCCCCCCCTCTTACCCCACCGAGCGACACTTACTCACAAACTACAGGCGGAGCGGAAAGCGTCAGACAAGGCTCTGGAGGATCCATCATTACTGAAATCACTGCTAGAGCAACTGGATCATGTCTTAGTGTGTTTGTCTGGACCAGGCCGCCCTGGGAAAGCAAATTCACCGCTGGAGCCACAGGATCAGGGCTTGGCGTGTTTGTCTGGACCAGGCCGCCACCCTGGAGAAGAGGGGCCCCGCCCCTCTATGTGACCAGACTCCTCCGAGCAGCCACCCGATAACGATGAGGGGTGCCACTATGAGGATCTGGAACGCTCAAGCAATCCCGGAATCCCTAGAATGGAGTCAGGAGTAACGTAGAATGATACCAGGCCGAAACGCGGCAACAACAGTGCCACGAACCCTGGGAGGAACATAAAAAGTTGGACCTGTGCCTGCAAATATGGGACAGTAACAGCATCACAATATGGTCCATTCACCTCAGGATACTGAGGGGGACCAGTATAGTCTATAGAGGATGAGCCCTCACTAGAGAGCACTACCACCTCACCAGTGGGCTGTATGGTGATGGGGGGGGGGGGCTGTATGGTGATGGGGGGGGCTGTATGGTGATGGGGGGGGGGGGCGGTATGGTGATTGGGGGGGGGCGGTATGGTGATTGGGGGGGAGGCTGTATGGTGATGGGGGGGCTGTATGGTGATTGGGGGGGGGGCTGTATGGTGATGGGGGGGGGCTGTATGGTGATTGGGGGGGGGCTGTATGGTGATTGGGGGGGGGGCTGTATGGTGATTGGGGGGGGCTGTATGGTGATTGGGTGGGGGCTGTATGGTGATTGGGTGGGGAGGCTGTATGGTGATGGGGGGGGGCTTTATGGTGATGAGGGGGGAGGCTGTATGGTGATTAGGGGGGGGGCTGTATGGTGATGGGGGGTTAGAACAGCTAATAAGTGAGGTGCAGCCTCATGAGCAGCAGTTGTAAGTGGGCATAAAATATATGTCTCTGAGGCAGATAAGAGGGTGGGGGATGGGGAGGAGGGCACCTGGGAAAGGGAGAGAATAGCCGGCACTCAGCATCTCTGGGCGACATGGAGTCACTTACTATGAGGTGCACTGGAAACTAAGTGCCAGCATGGGGCCCAGCTGCTGTGAGGGGCAGATACACGGAGCAGACATCCAAACTCCAACCAGGGAACTACTGAGGGATTACCAGAGGGGGCGGAGCTCAGACAGGAAGTGTCCTCACCAGAGGGGGCGGAGCTCAGACAGCAAGTGTCCTCACCAGAGGGGGCGGAGCTCAGACAGGAAGTGTCCTCACCAGAGGGGGTGGAGCTCAGACAGGAAGTGTCCTCACCAGCCCTCACCCTCTGCCCGGACACACACAGAGTGTTACCAGCAGCTTCACATCAGCACAAGCGGCCATGGATTCTCCACACAAAGCGGCTGCAGGTCCGTCCTGTGGAGACTGAGGGCAGGAAGAGGAAGTTCAGGTTCCTAAAGGCAGAGGGAGGGGCCAGAGCAAGGAGGGAATCCGACCTATTGGCCACAGAGCTCATAGGAAACACCCAGGAGCTGTGTCTGAGAGGGGTGTGGGAGGAGCTACAGCCTCACAGGAACTGTTAACCCTTTCCTGGCAGCTGCTGACGATCAGGTTTTAGGAGGAAATAGAGGAGAGTGCATGTGCAGTCAGTATGCACCCTCCATATCCAGTCAGGTGCCTTCCAGGCCTGAGCCTGCTCTCCTCCTACCACTTGTCCCACAGAAGGACAGAAAAAAAACACAAGGAGGCTGGGTCAGCATAGGGCCTTATAGGCGTGGCAATTAACTCTTTATTTCTTGTTACCATCTGTCCTATCATTGTCATTGCAGGAAGATAGAATCTTCCCCATTATGTGCTGCTGCTTAGGACGTAAGGGAAATATATATATATATGTGTGTGTGTGTGTGTATATATATATATATCTATATATATATATGTGTGTGTGTGTATATATATATATATATATATGTGTGTGTATGTGTATGTATATATATATCTATATATATGTGTGTGTGTGTGTATGTATATATATATATATTATATATGTGTGTGTATATGTATGTGTGTGTGTGTATATGTATGTGTGTGTATATATATATATCTGTGTGTGTGTATGTGTATATATATATATATATATGTGTGTGCGTATGTATATATATATATATGTGTGTGTGTGTGTATATGTATATATGTGTGTGTGTGTGTGTGCTATATATATATATATATATGTGTGGGTATATATATATATATATGTGTGTGTGTATATATATATATATAATATATATGTGTGTGTGTGTGTGTATATATATATATATATATATGGTAGTGTGCGTGTGTATATATGTGTGTGTATGTATATATATATATATGTCTGTGTGTATATATATATATATATATATATATGTCTGTGTGTGTTTATACTCACTCTATATATGTCTGTGTATGTATATATGTATATATATATGTGTGTGTGTATATATATGTGTGTGTGTGTGTGTGTATATATATTTCCCTTTACGTCCTAAGCGGCAGCACATATATGGGGAAGATTCTATCTTCCTGCAATGATAGGACAGATGGTAACAAGCAATTAAGGATTTTAATGAGCCGCCTATAAGAGCCCCTATAGCCCTAGCCTCCTTGTGTTTTTTTCTGTCCTTCTGTGGGACAGGTGGTGGAAGGAGGAGGGGGGTCTGCTGATGCTTTCTTCCCTTCCTTTTTTCCTTCAAGCACCTTTTTCACGGCATGGTCGTGCAGTGGGAAAGGGGATGTATATAGTTATTAGTTTATTTATTTATCTAGTTCAGGAAACCCTAAAGAGGGTTGTTATTCCTCCAGATCCCCTCCTATCAGCAGGGGAGAAGAACGGTTTTTTACCTGGGTTAGGTTCTCCGGGTAAAGCAGCATGGCGATGGAGATGGAGATGACGTCATCAGTAGGCGCCTGCGTGTTCGCGCCATGACATGCGGGCGCGCTGACGTCACCTCGTGCGCCTCCGAGCCCGCGCGCATGCGCCGGCTCGCGTCGACGCGTACCACGTGGTACGGAGTAGGAGGGGCCTTGCGTCATCACGCAAACGCGGCCCGGGTCCCCGGCGTCTATTTAGACTTGCACTGCAGGCATGGCGCCCGGTGGGCCCTCTGCCTCTGTGTCCATCCGCCCGCATCCCGGACGACCCCCAGAGATAAGGTAGGTTGGGGGTTATTTGCGGGGATCATTGGTTGCCACAGGGACATTCCGGCGCTGTGGTACTGGGTTCGGATCCCACTAGGGACAAAGTCTGTAGAATGTTCTCTAGGTTACAAAAAGGTACTCGGTATGGGGGGAGAACTCTATACAGTCCTCTGTGGACTGCTGTATAAGCACTATTCATATGGCTAAATATTTATGATTTCATTATTGTAATATCCTAGATGTCTCAAGCATCAGGTCAGAAAGCAAGCAGCAAATGCAAACATCTGGCGTGTGTGGCCTGCGAGACACCTTTGCCAGACGGACATGAGAGCAGGTTATGTAACAGCTGCATCGCCCAGAATGAACAGACCGATATGCAGCTATCCAGCAGAGAGATGATGGCCTGGATGAAGAATCTCATAAGAACATCATTATCCGAGGTCAACAAAAGAGTTGAGACAACGCCGTCTGTTGTACAAATGTCTGTGTCACCATCAAGAGAGTTTTCTCCTTATGATTCAGTCTGTCTGGACGACCTCCAGGTCATAGACGAAGTTTATTATACAGAAACAGAGAACGAGGAGGAACCAGATTTTAATTTCTTCCCTATAGAGAAAATGAATAACCTGTTCAGGTATCTGAATGTGTGATACAGGCTGATGTGACAGAGGAAGATGGCTCATCCAAGAAGGTGAGAGCATTTAGAATAGATTCAGTAATTAAACGTTTAATGTTACATGAATGGAAAACATCGGATAAGGGTCCCTTTTTTGAATAAAAAATTCAAAGTAATGTTTACAGTTGATCCTGAACAGAATAAAGATTGGGGTACCCCACCTAAGGTGGATTATGCAGTCTCAAAACTCTTCAAGCGCACAGTGGTACCGAGTGAGGATGGGGCCAGTTTCTCCGATGCCATGGACCGCAGATTAGAGAACTCTCTTAGAAAGGGGTATATGACGGCATCAGCCCAAGCTAAAGCTTCAGCTTGTGCCTACTCGGTGGCCAAGAACCTTAGGTCATGGCTCCTCCAGATGGAGGAGGACATTGACAAGGGTATCCCCAGGGATGACATCCTGAGCAGTTTTAAGAAAATCGCTTTAGCTTCAGATTTCCTCTGTGACGCCTCAGTACAACAGGCTCGGTTTGCGGCTAGAAGTATGGCATTATATTCCACAAGTAGGCGAGCCTTGTGGATAAAGCCTTGGGGGGCCGATGTTCACTCCAAGAATGCTCTATGTACCATGGAATTCAAGCCTAATAGATTATTCGGTCCTGATCTGGACTCTCTAATGGAAGGTCTTGCGGAGAAAAAGGGAAAGTCCTTACCTCTGACTTATAAAAAGAAGAAAAGCTCCTTTCGATCTTACTTCTCCAGGGGGTCAAATGCGGGCAGAGGAGAAAGTTACTATCCAAGAAGAGGTCGGCAGAATCAAGGGTCCTCAACGCAACGCCAGAGAGGACGAGGCAGAGGTTCAGCAAATTATGCCAAAAGATCGACGTTCTGACGCCAGAAGCATCCCAGTGGGAGGGCGCCTAGCCCACTTCGTACACCTCTGGGAAAGGTATGTACAAGACCCTTGGGTCACAAAGATTATAAGAGATGGGTATCTTATAGAATGGCGCACAACACCAATCGACAGATTCCGCCTCACTCCCGTTATGTCCCCTGTAAGACAGCAGCCTCTGGAGAGTGCAGTCCTAGAATTCATTCAGATGAATGTTTTAGAGGACGTCCCTGTTCAAGAAAGGGGTCAAGGCATATACAGGTAGTCCTCGACTTAAGTCAGTGATCCGTTCTTACGCAGCGTTGTAAACCGAATTTCGATGTAAGTCGGATCATATGTTCATACAGTACTGTACCATGACAACAGTACTGTCCTGTAAACACTTAGCCTATCCTAACATAGTACCCTACATAATTATCAATATCCTCAGTCTAGAACCGCATAACTGAGTACTGTACCAGTATAGTATCGTACTGTATTCTTCTGCCGCTGCATGTATTCGAGTTACGTCAATACCGTGTAAGTCGGAATAAGGCGTCAAATAATTGTTGTAACCACGAAACGATGTAACTCGAGACCGTTGTAACCCGAGGACCACCTGTACTCACAAGTATTCCTGGTGCCAAAGCCTTCAGGGAAATGGCATATGATTATCGACCTAAGGTTTCTGAACAAGTTTATAGATCAAAGAAAGTTCAGGATGGAAACCATAAGGTCTGCCTTCCCGCTCATCTCCAAGGGAGATTTTTTGGCGACAATAGATTTAAAAGATGCCTACCTACATGTGCCCATTCACACGACCCACAGAAAATACCTTCGTATCAAAGTCTGCATACAAGGCATATGGCGACACCTCCAATTCAGGGCTCTGCCTTTTGGAATCACCTGTGCACCGTTCCTATTTACGAAGATTGTCTCAGCGGTCACAGCCGCCCTAAGGGAGGTAGGTGTAACCATCGTTCCATACCTGGACGATTGGTTGGTAATTGCCAGTTCAAAGAAAGAACTCCAGAGGAAATTAGACTACACTCTAGAACGAATCCAATCACTAGGTTGGATAGTGAATCTAGAGAAATCCCAGCT